>NC_133349.1:38890822-38926042 GCF_030506205.2 Paramisgurnus dabryanus | reverse complement strand
TTTCTGAGCTGGAAATGCCTTTTAAACGACATTTCTCATCATAAGAATGCCCCTGAAGGCATTTTAGGCCGAATTGGGCACTTTTGCATGAAAAGTCACAATCCAACCTGAATGCTGAAATCGCTTGAAAATGCTTTTCTGAGCTGGAAATGCCTTTATAACGACATTTCTCATCATAAGAATGCTCCTGAAGGCATTTTAGGCCGAATTGGGCACTTTTGCATGAAGAGTCACAATCCAACCTGAAATGCTGAAATCGCTTGAAAAATGCTTTTCTGAGCTGGAAATGCCTTTAAACGACATTTCTCATCATAAGAATGCTCCTGAAGGCATTTTAGGCCGAATTGGGCACTTTTGCATGAAAAGTCACAATCCAACCTGAAATGTTGAAATCGCTTGAAAAATGCTTTTCTGAGCTGGAAATGCCTTTAAACGACATTTTCTCATCATAAGAATGCTCCTGAAGGCATTTTAAGCCGAATTGGGCACTTTTGCATGAAAAGTCAAAATCCAACCTGAAATGTTGAAATCGCTTGAAAAATGCTTTTCTGAGCTGGAAATGCCTTTAAACGACATTTCTCATCATAAGAATGCTCCTGAAGGCATTTTAGGCCGAATTGGGCACTTTTGCATGAAATGTCAAAATCCAACCTGAAATGTTGAAATCGCTTGAAAAATGTTTTTCTGAGCTGGAAATGCCTTTAAACGACATTTCTCATCATAAGAATGCTTCTGAAGGCATTTTAGGCCGAATTGGGCACTTTTGCATGAAAAGTCAAAATCCAACCTGAAATGTTGAAATCGCTTGAAAAAATGCTTTTCTGAGCTGGAAATGCCTTTAAACGACATTTCTCATCATAAGAATGCTCCTGAAGGCATTTTAGTCCGAATTGGGCACTTTTGCATGAAAAGTCATATTCCAACCTGAAATGTTGAAATCGCTTGAAAAATGCTTTTCTGAGCTGGAAATGCCTTTAAACGACATTTCTCATCATAAGAATGCTCCTGAAGGCATTTTAGGCCGAATTTGGCACTTTTGCATGAAAAGTCAAAATCCAACCTGAAATGTTGAAATCGCTTGAAAATGCTTTTCTGAGCTGGAAATGCCTTTAAACGACATTTCTCATCATAAGAATGCTCCTGAAGGCATTTTAGGCCGAATTGGGCACTTTTGCATGAAATGTCAAAATCCAACCTGAAATGTTGAAATCGCTTGAAAAATGTTTTTCTGAGCTGGAAATGCCTTTAAACGACATTTCTCATCATAAGAATGCTTCTGAAGGCATTTTAGGCCGAATTGGGCACTTTTGCATGAAAAGTCAAAATCCAACCTGAAATGTTGAAATCGCTTGAAAAATGCTTTTCTGAGCTGGAAATGCCTTTAAACGACATTTCTCATCATAAGAATGCTCCTGAAGGCATTTTAGGCCGAATTGGGCACTTTGCATGAAAAGTCATATTCCAACCTGAAATGTTGAAATCGCTTGAAAAATGCTTTTCTGAGCTGGAAATGCCTTCAAACGACATTTCTCAACATAAGAATGCTCCTGAAGGCAGTTTAGGCCGAGTGGGCACTTTTGCATAAAAAGTCAAAATCCAACCTGAAATGTTGAAATCGCTTGAAAAATGCTTTTCTGAGCTGGAAATGCCTTTGAACGACATTTCTCATCATAAGAATGCTCCTGAAGGCATTTTAGGCCGAATTGGGCACTTTTGCATGAAAAGTCACAATCCAACCTGAAATGTTGAAATCGCTTGAAAAATGCTTTTCTGAGCTGGAAATGCCTTTAAACGACATTTCTCATCATAAGAATGCTCCTGAAGGCATTTTAGGCCGAATTGGGCACTTTTGCATGAAAAGTCACAATCCAACCTGAATGTTGAAATCGCTTGAAAAATGCTTTTCTGAGCTGGAAATGCCTTTAAACGACATTTCTTCTAATCATAAGAATGCTCCTGAAGGCATTTTAGGCCGAATTGGGCACTTTTGCATGAAAAGTCAAATCCAACCTGAAATGTTGAAATCGCTTGAAAAATGCTTTTCTGAGCTGGAAAATGCCTTTAAACGACATTTCTCATCATAAGAATGCTCCTGAAGGCATTTTAGGCCGAATTGGGCTCTTTTGCATGAAAAGTCAAAATCCAACCTGAAATGTTGAAATCGCTTGAAAAATGTTTTTCTGAGCTGGAAATGCCTTTAAACGACATTTTCTCATCATAAGAATGCTCCTGAAGGCATTTTAGGCCGAATTGGGCACTTTTGCATGAAAAGTCAAAAATCCAACCTGAAATGTTGAAATCGCTTGAAAAATGCTTTTCTGAGCTGGAAATGCCTTTAAACGACATTTCTCATCATAAGAGTGCTCCTGAAGGCATTTTAGGCCGAATTGGGCACTTTTGCATGAAAAGTCAAAATCCAACCTGAAATGTTGAAATCGCTTGAAAAATGTTTTCTGAGCTGGAATGCCTTTAAACGACATTTCTCATCATAAGAATGCTCCTGAAGGCATTTTAGGCCGAATTGGGCACTTTTGCATGAAATGTCAAAATCCAACCTGAAATGTTGAAATCGCTTGAAAAATGCTTTTCTGAGCTGGAAATGCCTTTAAACGACATTTCTCATCATAAGAATGCTCCTGAAGGCATTTTAGGCCGAATTGGGCACTTTTGCATGAAAAGTCAAAATCCAACCTGAAATGCTGAAATCGCTTGAAAAATGCTTTTCTGAGCTGGAAATGCCTTTAAACGACATTTCTCAACATAGAATGCTCCTGAAGGCATTTTAGGCCGAGTTGGGCACTTTTGCATAAAAAGTCAAAATCCAACCTGAAATGTTGAAATCGCTTGAAAAATGCTTTTCTGAGCTGGAAATGCCTTTAAACGACATTTCTCATCATAAGAATGCTCCTGAAGGCATTTTAGGCCGAATTGGGCACTTTTGCATGAAAAGTCAAAATCCAACCTGAAATGCTGAAATCGCTTGAAAAATGCTTTTCTGAGCTGGAAATGCCTTTAAAGCGACATTTCTCATCATAAGAATGCTCCTGAAGGCATTTTAGGCCGAATTGGGCACTTTTGCATGAAAAGTCAAAATCCAACCTGAAATGTTGAAATCGCTTGAAAAATGCTTTTCTGAGCTGGAAATGCCTTTAAACGACATTTCTCATCATAAGAATGCTCCTGAAGGCATTTTAGGCCGAAATGGGCACTTTTGCATGAAAAGTCAAAATCCAACCTGAAGTGTTGAAATCGCTTGAAAAATGCTTTTCTGAGCTGGAAATGCCTTTAAACGACATTTCTCATCATAAGAATGCTCCTGAAGGCATTTTAGGCCGAATTGGGCACTTTTGCATGAAATGTCAAAATCCAACCTGAAATGTTGAAATCGCTTGAAAAATGTTTTTCTGAGCTGGAAATGCCTTTAAACGACATTTCTCATCATAAGAATGCTCCTGAAGGCATTTTAGGCCGAATTGGGCACTTTTGCATGAAAAGTCAAAATCCAACCTGAAATGTTGAAATCGCTTGAAAAATGCTTTTCTGAGCTGGAAATGCCTTTAAACGACATTTCTCATCATAAGAATGCTCCTGAAGGCATTTTAGGCCGAATTGGGCACTTTTGCATGAAAAGTCAAATCCAACCTGAAATGCTGAAATCGCTTGAAAAATGCTTTTCTGAGCTGGAAATGCCTTTAAACGACATTTCTCATCATAAGAATGCTCCTGAAGGCATTTTAGGGCCGAATTGGGCACTTTTGCAGAAATAGTCACAATCCAACCTGAAATGCTGAAATCGCTTGAAAAATGCTTTTCTAAGCTGGAAATGCCTTTAAACGACATTTCTCATCATAAGAATGCTTCTGAAGGCATTTTAGGCCGAATTGGGGACTTTTGCATGAAAAGTCAAAATCCAACCTGAAATGTGGAAATCGCTTGAAAAATGCTTTTCTGAGCTGGAAATGCCTTTAAACGACATTTCTCATCATAAGAATGCTCCTGAAGGCATTTTAGGCCGAATTGGGCACTTTTGCATGAAAAGTCAAAATCCAACCTGAAATGTTGAAATCGCTTGAAAAATGCTTTTCTGAGCTGGAAATGCCTTTAAACGACATTTCTCATCATAAGAATGCTCCTGAAGGCATTTTAGGCCGAATTGGGCACTTTTGCATGAAAAGTCAAAATCCAACCTGAAATGTTGAAATCGCTTGAAAAATGCTTTTCTGAGCTGGAAATGCCTTTAAACGACATTTCTCAACATAAGAATGCTCCTGAAGGCATTTTAGGCCGAGTTGGGCACTTTTGCATAAAAAGTCAAAATCCAACCTAAATGTTGAAATCGCTTGAAAAATGCTTTTCTGAGCTGGAAATGCCTTTAAACGACATTTCTCATCATAAGAATGCTCCTGAAGGCATTTTAGGCCGAATTGGGCACTTTTGCATGAAAAGTCAAAATCCAACCTGAAATGTTGAAATCGCTTGAAAAATGCTTTTCTGAGCTGGAAATGCCTTTAAACGACATTTCTCATCATAAGAATGCTCCTGAAGGCATTTTAGGCCGAATTGGGCACTTTTGCATGAAAAGTCACAATCCAACCTGAAATGTTGAAATCGCTTGAAAAATGCTTTTCTGAGCTGGAAATGCCTTTAAAAACGACATTTCTCATCATAAGAATGCTCCTGAAGGCATTTTAGGCCGAATTGGGCACTTTTGCATGAAATGTCAAAATCCAACCTGAAATGTTGAAATCGCTTGAAAAATGTTTTTCTGAGCTGGAAATGCCTTTAAACGACATTTCTCATCATAAGAATGCTCCTGAAGGCATTTTAGGCCGAATTGGGCACTTTTGCATGAAAAGTCAAAATCCAACCTGAAATGCTGAAATCGCTTGAAAAATGCTTTTCTGAGCTGGAAATGCATTTAAACGACATTTCTCATCATAAGAATGCTTCTGAAGGCATTTTAGGCCGAATTGGGGACTTTTGCATGAAAAGTCAAAACCCAAACCTGAAATGTGGAAATCGCTTGAAAAATGCTTTTCTGAGCTGGAAATGCCTTTATACGACATTTCTCATCATAAGAATGCTTCTGAAGGCATTTTAGGCCGAATTGGGCACTTTTGCATGAAAAGTCACAATCCAACCTGAAATGCTGAAATCGCTTGAAAAATGCTTTTCTGAGCTGGAAATGCCTTTAAACGACATTTCTCATCATAAGAATGCTCCTGAAGGCATTTTAGGCCGAATTGGGCACTTTTGCATGAAAAGTCACAATCCAACCTGAAATGTTGAAATCGCTTGAAAAATGCTTTTCTGAGCTGGAAATGCCTTTAAACGACATTTCTCATCATAAGAATGCTCCTGAAGGCATTTTAGGCCGAATTGGGCACTTTTGCATGAAAAGTCACAATCCAACCTGAAATGTTGAAATCGCTTGAAAAATGCTTTTCTGAGCTGGAAATGCCTTTAAACGACATTTCTCATCATAAGAATGCTCCTGAAGGCATTTTAGGCCGAATTGGGCACTTTTGCATGAAAAGTCAAAATCCAACCTGAAATGTTGAAATCGCTTGAAAAATGCTTTTCTGAGCTGGAAATGCCTTTAAACGACATTTCTCATCATAAGAATGCTCCTGAAGGCATTTTTAGCCGAATTGGGCACTTTTGCATGAATTGTCAAAATCCAACCTGAAATGTTGAAATCGCTTGAAAAATGTTTTTCTGAGCTGGAAATGCCTTTAAACGACATTTCTCATCATAAGAATGCTCCTGAAGGCATTTTAGGCCGAATTGGGCACTTTTGCAGAAATAGTCACAATCCAACCTGAAATGCTGAAATCGCTTGAAAAATGCTTTTCTGAGCTGGAAATGCCTTTAAACGACATTTCTCATCATAAGAATGCTCCTGAAGGCATTTTAGGCCGAATTGGGCACTTTTGCATGAAATGTCAAAATCCAACCTGAAATGTTGAAATCGCTTGAAAAATGTTTTTCTGAGCTGGAAATGCCTTTAAACGACATTTCTCATCATAAGAATGCTTCTGAAGGCATTTTAGGCCGAATTGGGCACTTTTGCATGAAAAGTCAAAATCCAACCTGAAATGTTGAAATCGCTTGAAAAATGCTTTTCTGAGCTGGAATGCCTTTAAACGACATTTCTCATCATAAGAATGCTCCTGAAGGCATTTTAGGCCGAATTGGGCACTTTTGCATGAAAAGTCATATTCCAACCTGAAATGTTGAAATCGCTTGAAAAATGCTTTTCTGAGCTGGAAATGCCTTTAAACGACATTTCTCATCATAAGAATGCTCCTGAAGGCATTTTAGGCCGAATTTGGCACTTTTGCATGAAAAGTCAAAATCCAACCTGAAATGTTGAAATCGCTTGAAAAATGCTTTTCTGAGCTGGAAATGCCTTTAAACGACATTTCTCATCATAAGAATGCTCCTGAAGGCATTTTAGGCCGAATTGGGCACTTTTGCATGAAATGTCAAAATCCAACCTGAAATGTTGAAATCGCTTGAAAAATGTTTTTCTGAGCTGGAAATGCCTTTAAACGACATTTCTCATCATAAGAATGCTTCTGAAGGCATTTTAGGCCGAATTGGGCACTTTTGCATGAAAAGTCAAAATCCAACCTGAAATGTTGAAATCGCTTGAAAAATGCTTTTCTGAGCTGGAAATGCCTTTAAACGACATTTCTCATCATAAGAATGCTCCTGAAGGCATTTTAGGCCGAATTGGGCACTTTTGCATGAAAAGTCATATTCCAACCTGAAATGTTGAAATCGCTTGAAAAATGCTTTTCTGAGCTGGAAATGCCTTCAAACGACATTTCTCAACATAAGAATGCTCCTGAAGGCAGTTTAGGCCGAGTTGGGCACTTTTGCATAAAAAGTCAAAATCCAACCTGAAATGTTGAAATCGCTTGAAAAATGCTTTTCTGAGCTGGAAATGCCTTTAAACGACATTTCTCATCATAAGAATGCTCCTGAAGGCATTTTAGGCCGAATTGGGCACTTTTGCATGAAAAGTCAAAATCCAACCTGAAATGTTGAAATCGCTTGAAAAATGCTTTTCTGAGCTGGAAATGCCTTTAAACGACATTTCTCATCATAAGAATGCTCCTGAAGGCATTTTAGGCCGAATTGGGCACTTTTGCATGAAAAGTCACAATCCAACCTGAAATGTTGAAATCGCTTGAAAAATGCTTTTCTGAGCTGGAAATGCCTTTAAACGACATTTCTCATCATAAGAATGCTCCTGAAGGCATTTTAGGCCGAATTGGGCACTTTTGCATGAAAAGTCACAATCCAACCTGAAATGTTGAAATCGCCTGAAAAATGCTTTTCTGAGCTGGAAATGCCTTTAAACGACATTTCTCATCATAAGAATGCTCCTGAAGGCATTTTAGGCCGAATTGGTCACTTTTGCATGAAAAGTCAAATCCAACCTGAAATGTTGAAATCGCTTGAAAAATGCTTTTCTGAGCTGGAAATGCCTTTAAACGACATTTCTCATCATAAGAATGCTCCTGAAGGCATTTTTAGCCGAATTGGGCACTTTTGCATGAATTGTCAAAATCCAACCTGAAATGTTGAAATCGCTTGAAAAATGTTTTTCTGAGCTGGAAATGCCTTTAAACGACATTTCTCATCATAAGAATGCTCCTGAAGGCATTTTAGGCCGAATTGGGCACTTTTGCAGAAATAGTCACAATCCAACCTGAAATGCTGAAATCGCTTGAAAAATGCTTTTCTGAGCTGGAAATGCCTTTAAAACGACATTTCTCATCATAAGAATGCTTCTGAAGGCATTTTAGGCCGAATTGGGCACTTTTGCATGAAAAGTCAAAATCCAACCTGAAATGTTGAAATCGCTTGAAAAATGCTTTTCTGAGCTGGAAATGCCTTTAAACGACATTTCTCATCATAAGAATGCTCCTGAAGGCATTTCAGGCCGAATTGGGCACTTTTGCATGAAAAGTCAAAATCCAACCTGAAATGCTGAAATCGCTTGAAAAATGCTTTTCTGAGCTGGAAATGCCTTTAAAACGACATTTCTCATCATAAGAATGCTCCTGAAGGCATTTTAGGCCGAATTGGGCACTTTTGCAGAAATAGTCACAATCCAACCTGAAATGCTGAAATCGCTTGAAAAATGCTTTTCTAAGCTGGAAATGCCTTTAAACGACATTTCTCATCATAAGAATGCTTCTGAAGGCATTTTAGGCCGAATTGGGGACTTTTGCATGAAAAGTCAAAATCCAACCTGAAATGTGGAAATCGCTTGAAAAATGCTTTTCTGAGCTGGAAATGCCTTTATACGACATTTCTCATCATAAGAATGCTTCTGAAGGCATTTTAGGCCGAATTGGGCACTTTTGCATGAAAGTCAAAATCCAACCTGATATGCTGAAATCGCTTGAAAAATGCTTTTCTGAGCTGGAAATGCCTTTAAACGACATTTCTCATCATAAGAATGCTCCTGAAGGCATTTTAGGCCGAATTGGGCACTTTTGCATGAAAAGTCAAAATCCAACCTGAAATGTTGAAATCGCTTGAAAAATGCTTTTCTGAGCTGGAAATGCCTTTAAACGACATTTCTCATCATAAGAATGCTCCTGAAGGCATTTTAGGCCGAATTGGGCACTTTTGCATGAAAAGTCAAAATCCAACCTGAAATGTTGAAATCGCTTGAAAAATGCTTTTCTGAGCTGGAAATGCCTTTAAAACGACATTTCTCAACATAAGAATGCTCCTGAAGGCATTTTAGGCCGAGTTGGGCACTTTTGCATAAAAAGTCAAAATCCAACCTAAATGTTGAAATCGCTTGAAAAATGCTTTTCTGAGCTGGAAATGCCTTTAAACGACATTTCTCATCATAAGAATGCTCCTGAAGGCATTTTTGGCCGAATTGGGCACTTTTGCATGAAAAGTCAAAATCCAACCTGAAATGTTGAAATCGCTTGAAAAATGCTTTTCTGAGCTGGAAATGCCCTTTAAACGACATTTCTCATCATAAGAATGCTCCTGAAGGCATTTTAGGCCGAATTGGGCACTTTTGCATGAAAAGTCACAATCCAACCTGAAATGTTGAAATCGCTTGAAAAATGCTTTTCTGAGCTGGAAATGCCTTTAAACGACATTTCTCATCATAAGAATGCTCCTGAAGGCATTTTAGGCCGAATTGGGCACTTTTGCATGAAAAGTCACAATCCAACCTGAAATGTTGAAATCGCCTGAAAAATGCTTTTCTGAGCTGGAAATGCCTTTAAACGACATTTCTCATCATAAGAATGCTCCTGAAGGCATTTTAGGCCGAATTGGGCACTTTTGCATGAAAAGTCAAAATCCAACCTGAAATGTTGAAATCGCTTGAAAAATGCTTTTCTGAGCTGGAAATGCCTTTAAACGACATTTCTCATCATAAGAATGCTCCTGAAGGCATTTTAGGCCGAATTGGGCACCTTTGCATGAAATGTCAAAATCCAACCTGAAATGTTGAAATCGCTTGAAAAATGTTTTTCTGAGCTGGAAATGCCTTTAAACGACATTTCTCATCATAAGAATGCTCCTGAAGGCATTTTAGGCCGAATTGGGCACTTTTGCATGAAAAGTCAAAATCCAACCTGAAATGCTGAAATCGCTTGAAAAATGCTTTTCTGAGCTGGAAATGCATTTAAACGACATTTCTCATCATAAGAATGCTTCTGAAGGCATTTTAGGCCGAATTGGGGACTTTTGCATGAAAAGTCAAAACCCAACCTGAAATGTGGAAATCGCTTGAAAAATGCTTTTCTGAGCTGGAAATGCCTTTATACGACATTTCTCATCATAAGAATGCTTCTGAAGGCATTTTAGGCCGAATTGGGCACTTTTGCATGAAAAGTCACAATCCAACCTGAAATGCTGAAATCGCTTGAAAAATGCTTTTCTGAGCTGGAAATGCCTTTAAACGACATTTCTCATCATAAGAATGCTCCTGAAGGCATTTTAGGCCGAATTGGGCACTTTTGCATGAAAAGTCACAATCCAACCTGAAATGTTGAAATCGCTTGAAAAATGCTTTTCTGAGCTGGAAATGCCTTTAAACGACATTTCTCATCATAAGAATGCTCCTGAAGGCATTTTAGGCCGAATTGGGCACTTTTGCATGAAAAGTCACAATCCAACCTGAAATGTTGAAATCGCTTGAAAAATGCTTTTCTGAGCTGGAAATGCCTTTAAACGACATTTCTCATCATAAGAATGCTCCTGAAGGCATTTTAGGCCGAATTGGGCACTTTTGCATGAAAAGTCAAAATCCAACCTGAAATGTTGAAATCGCTTGAAAAATGCTTTTCTGAGCTGGAAATGCCTTTAAACGACATTTCTCATCATAAGAATGCTCCTGAAGGCATTTTAGGCCGAATTGGGCACTTTTGCATGAAATGTCAAAATCCAACCTGAAATGTTGAAATCGCTTGAAAAATGTTTTTCTGAGCTGGAAATGCCTTTAAACGACATTTCTCATCATAAGAATGCTTCTGAAGGCATTTTAGGCCGAATTGGGCACTTTTGCATGAAAAGTCAAAATCCAACCTGAAATGTTGAAATCGCTTGAAAAATGCTTTTCTGAGCTGGAAATGCCTTTAAACGACATTTCTCATCATAAGAATTCTCCTGAAGGCATTTTAGGCCGAATTGGGCACTTTTGCATGAAAAGTCATATTCCAACCTGAAATGTTGAAATCGCTTGAAAAATGCTTTTCTGAGCTGGAAATGCCTTTAAACGACATTTCTCATCATAAGAATGCTCCTGAAGGCATTTTAGGCCGAATTTGGCACTTTTGCATGAAAAGTCAAAATCCAACCTGAAATGTTGAAATCGCTTGAAAAATGCTTTTCTGAGCTGGAAATGCCTTTAAACGACATTTCTCATCATAAGAATGCTCCTGAAGGCATTTTAGGCCGAATTGGGCACTTTTGCATGAAAAGTCACAATCCAACCTGAAATGTTGAAATCGCTTGAAAAATGCTTTTCTGAGCTGGAAATGCCTTTAAACGACATTTCTCAACATAAGAATGCTCCTGAAGGCATTTTAGGCCGAGTTGGGCACTTTTGCATAAAAAGTCAAAATCCAACCTAAATGTTGAAATCGCTTGAAAAATGCTTTTCTGAGCTGGAAATGCCTTTAAACGACATTTCTCATCATAAGAATGCTCCTGAAGGCATTTTAGGCCGAATTGGGCACTTTTGCATGAAAAGTCAAAATCCAACCTGAAATGTTGAAATCGCTTGAAAAATGCTTTTCTGAGCTGGAAATGCCTTTAAACGACATTTCTCATCATAAGAATGCTCCTGAAGGCATTTTAGGCCGAATTGGGCACTTTTGCATGAAAAGTCAAAATCCAACCTGAAATGTTGAAATCGCTTGAAAAATGCTTTTCTGAGCTGGAAATGCCTTTAAACGACATTTCTCAACATAAGAATGCTCCTGAAGGCATTTTAGGCCGAGTTGGGCACTTTTGCATAAAAAGTCAAAATCCAACCTAAATGTTGAAATCGCTTGAAAAATGCTTTTCTGAGCTGGAAATGCCTTTAAACGACATTTCTCATCATAAGAATGCTCCTGAAGGCATTTTAGGCCGAATTGGTCACTTTTGCATGAAAAGTCAAAATCCAACCTGAAATGTTGAAATCGCTTGAAAAATGCTTTTCTGAGCTGGAAATGCCTTTAAACGACATTTCTCATCATAAGAATGCTCCTGAAGGCATTTTTAGCCGAATTGGGCACTTTTGCATGAATTGTCAAAATCCAACCTGAAATGTTGAAATCGCTTGAAAAATGTTTTTCTGAGCTGGAAATGCCTTTAAACGACATTTCTCATCATAAGAATGCTCCTGAAGGCATTTTAGGCCGAATTGGGCACTTTTGCAGAAATAGTCACAATCCAACCTGAAATGCTGAAATCGCTTGAAAAATGCTTTTCTGAGCTGGAAATGCCTTTAAACGACATTTCTCATCATAAGAATGCTTCTGAAGGCATTTTAGGCCGAATTGGGCACTTTTGCATGAAAAGTCAAAATCCAACCTGAAATGTTGAAATCGCTTGAAAAATGCTTTTCTGAGCTGGAAATGCCTTTAAACGACATTTCTCATCATAAGAATGCTCCTGAAGGCATTTCAGGCCGAATTGGGCACTTTTGCATGAAAAGTCAAAATCCAACCTGAAATGCTGAAATCGCTTGAAAAATGCTTTTCTGAGCTGGAAATGCCTTTAAACGACATTTCTCATCATAAGAATGCTCCTGAAGGCATTTTAGGCCGAATTGGGCACTTTTGCAGAAATAGTCACAATCCAACCTGAAATGCTGAAATCGCTTGAAAAATGCTTTTCTAAGCTGGAAATGCCTTTAAACGACATTTCTCATCATAAGAATGCTTCTGAAGGCATTTTAGGCCGAATTGGGGACTTTTGCATGAAAAGTCAAAATCCAACCTGAAATGTGGAAATCGCTTGAAAAATGCTTTTCTGAGCTGGAAATGCCTTTATACGACATTTCTCATCATAAGAATGCTTCTGAAGGCATTTTAGGCCGAATTGGGCACTTTTGCATGAAAGTCAAAATCCAACCTGATATGCTGAAATCGCTTGAAAAATGCTTTTCTGAGCTGGAAATGCCTTTAAACGACATTTCTCATCATAAGAATGCTCCTGAAGGCATTTTAGGCCGAATTGGGCACTTTTGCATGAAAAGTCAAAATCCAACCTGAAATGTTGAAATCGCTTGAAAAATGCTTTTCTGAGCTGGAAATGCCTTTAAACGACATTTCTCATCATAAGAATGCTCCTGAAGGCATTTTAGGCCGAATTGGGCACTTTTGCATGAAAAGTCAAAATCCAACCTGAAATGTTGAAATCGCTTGAAAAATGCTTTTCTGAGCTGGAAATGCCTTTAAACGACATTTCTCAACATAAGAATGCTCCTGAAGGCATTTTAGGCCGAGTTGGGCACTTTTGCATAAAAAGTCAAAATCCAACCTAAATGTTGAAATCGCTTGAAAAATGCTTTTCTGAGCTGGAAATGCCTTTAAACGACATTTCTCATCATAAGAATGCTCCTGAAGGCATTTTTGGCCGAATTGGGCACTTTTGCATGAAAAGTCAAAATCCAACCTGAAATGTTGAAATCGCTTGAAAAATGCTTTTCTGAGCTGGAAATGCCTTTAAACGACATTTCTCATCATAAGAATGCTCCTGAAGGCATTTTAGGCCGAATTGGGCACTTTTGCATGAAAAGTCACAATCCAACCTGAAATGTTGAAATCGCTTGAAAAATGCTTTTCTGAGCTGGAAATGCCTTTAAACGACATTTCTCATCATAAGAATGCTCCTGAAGGCATTTTAGGCCGAATTGGGCACTTTTGCATGAAAAGTCACAATCCAACCTGAAATGTTGAAATCGCCTGAAAAATGCTTTTCTGAGCTGGAAATGCCTTTAAACGACATTTCTCATCATAAGAATGCTCCTGAAGGCATTTTAGGCCGAATTGGGCACTTTTGCATGAAAAGTCAAAATCCAACCTGAAATGTTGAAATCGCTTGAAAAATGCTTTTCTGAGCTGGAAATGCCTTTAAACGACATTTCTCATCATAAGAATGCTCCTGAAGGCATTTTAGGCCGAATTGGGCACCTTTGCATGAAATGTCAAAATCCAACCTGAAATGTTGAAATCGCTTGAAAAATGTTTTTCTGAGCTGGAAATGCCTTTAAACGACATTTCTCATCATAAGAATGCTCCTGAAGGCATTTTAGGCCGAATTGGGCACTTTTGCATGAAAAGTCAAAATCCAACCTGAAATGCTGAAATCGCTTGAAAAATGCTTTTCTGAGCTGGAAATGCATTTAAACGACATTTCTCATCATAAGAATGCTTCTGAAGGCATTTTAGGCCGAATTGGGGACTTTTGCATGAAAAGTCAAAACCCAACCTGAAATGTGGAAATCGCTTGAAAAATGCTTTTCTGAGCTGGAAATGCCTTTATACGACATTTCTCATCATAAGAATGCTTCTGAAGGCATTTTAGGCCGAATTGGGCACTTTTGCATGAAAAGTCACAATCCAACCTGAAATGCTGAAATCGCTTGAAAAATGCTTTTCTGAGCTGGAAATGCCTTTAAACGACATTTCTCATCATAAGAATGCTCCTGAAGGCATTTTAGGCCGAATTGGGCACTTTTGCATGAAAAGTCACAATCCAACCTGAAATGTTGAAATCGCTTGAAAAATGCTTTTCTGAGCTGGAAATGCCTTTAAACGACATTTCTCATCATAAGAATGCTCCTGAAGGCATTTTAGGCCGAATTGGGCACTTTTGCATGAAAAGTCACAATCCAACCTGAAATGTTGAAATCGCTTGAAAAATGCTTTTCTGAGCTGGAAATGCCTTTAAACGACATTTCTCATCATAAGAATGCTCCTGAAGGCATTTTAGGCCGAATTGGGCACTTTTGCATGAAAAGTCAAAATCCAACCTGAAATGTTGAAATCGCTTGAAAAATGCTTTTCTGAGCTGGAAATGCCTTTAAACGACATTTCTCATCATAAGAATGCTCCTGAAGGCATTTTAGGCCGAATTGGGCACTTTTGCATTGTAACATCTGGCTGGACATCCACTGGAGGTCTCTTCAGTCTGGGTCGTTAACGGTTTCATGCTGTGACCCTAGAATGAGTTTTGTCACCAGGTCTGCTCGGACGCTTTCATCAGAAGATCCTAATCTCCTGATAACACACATTTCCAGACCTATTGACTCTCTCTCTGGCTGTTTTATTGTGCCAATCGAAGCAGATTAACACCTCAAAGCAAACTTCAAACCGTGAGCAGAGACGAAGCAGCCATGACACAAAAATGTGTCTGTCTCACAGCTAAGACCAAAATAAATTGGTTTAAATTGTATATATTATATATCCTTGTATTGCATGTTTGTATCTGTAATGAACCACTTTCTTGTAACACTATAGGGATGCTTTGTTCATCTTAGCATGTCTCATAATTCACATTCATGAGATTACTATTTGATGTGTGTTTCAAACCATACCTTGTTTACACTCTTAATAATCCCCTTTTCCTTTCCTGATCAATGATGTGCATCATCTTACCATAACTGATATCAAACTTGTTAAATATTAATCCAAATTATTATTTAACAAAATCTTTAGCATAGTCCATCTATGCAAATGAGTCTGGTAAAACAAAGACAAAGTTTTCCTACTCTATCAACACCCTTTTGGATTGGTCATCTGAACTTCAAGGGGTTGGTCTAAACTCAGGTTAAGAGGCCCGCACCCCAATTCATCGATGCTCATCAGCACACAGTTGGCCTACAGTTCTCGACGACACGCCGTTCAAGGCGTGGAGCTGAGCTCCCAGCTCAGCTTCCTGCTGTGGGACCCCTATCCTTCTATTTTCGGGCACCCTGACACTTGGACAAACTTTAACAAATTGGATAAATTAATCGCCACAGATTAACCAGACCGACGGATTAACCCAAAAAGGAACAACTCCTACGGACACCTCCAAGGACTCCGTCACGTGACCACAAACTCAGGAACTCTCTTCCTCGCATACGCGCACATACAGCTGGACGTACACACGTGCCTCACAAAAGCCAAACGCAAGTATCGCTTGTTCATTCGCTGTAAAAAGTTATTGCCCCTTTTAATTAAGGTGATTCTTAGAGTTCTCATGATTTGTGCAGAAGTTAAGTCTATAGTGATATTGCCCTTCTTTTACTCTCTCTCTCTTAATTTTTCATTCTTTCTCTTTCATATATGTTTCTTGTTTGTTGTTTGTATGTATAGTTAGTCTTGTGTGTTTCTGTAATGTAACGTAGTTTAATAAACCGGTTTTGCATTTTCACAATTGAATTGTTTCTGTGTTCAATGCTCACGAAATTAAAGTCACTATTTCTGCCTTTTGATCCAGCTACACGCTGCGAGTAGCACTGTATATCAGTAAGAAGGTTAATTTTAAAGGCCATGAAATTAACATTTCTTAGACGTTAATATACGATTATGGATATATGTCTTCGGTGGACGAACATATTAATTAATTGTTATTATTAATTCTGCTACGCCAGGTAAAACCTGATAAACTTGTATAATTAATTACAGTTAGTTATACATAATATTCCCTTTTGAGCTAAAATTTAAGATTCCCTTGGGAATCCCCGTAGTATTACAGTCGGAGGTTTATAGTGTTTCAAATAACTTTATTCCCCTCCTCCCGCTGAATCGCTACATATTAATGGTGGAGAATGCGGGCAGATTTAAACATTATTTCTGAGCAAAAACAGTTAACAGGTCAAATGTGTTTTGCATTGTGTGAATGAAAAGAACTATCAGCTATAACTGTGTCCGTTCTTATATTGGTATGAATGAAAATGTAATTTCCTGTATCATTTTCAGGACATAACAAACTCGCGCCCCTGTTATGTATAGCTAACTGCAGTCTTTAAGGTAACCGTATTAAAAACCCTTTGATACGCTGCATTACCGTCTGATTCCGCCTAATAAAGAGTAGAATTCCTTTATTTAGAGCGAAGCGGTGGTCGAGTGAGTACTCCCATCTGATAAGGCCTTTTTGTTAAATCTCCAGGAAATGATTTACAATTAGAGAAGCTGTCTATTGTATTTTTCCATTTTATTCACGTACGTGGATTTTTTAAATTGTAAGACTTTTCAATTTTAAAGGAGATAAACCTTGATCAAGTAACTTATGTCAACGGAGAAGAAAGCCCGTTAGACTTTTATTTATTGTGTGTCCCGGTAACGTAAGCCAAAACTGGCACCGGACGAACACAGCTCAAATTACATCCGTCGTCTTAGCAACGCAGCGGTCGCCGATGTAATTATTGTATGGAAGCGAATCTTTGTCAGTTTAAAGCGTACTACCTAGTTCTAACACTAGATGTCAGTCTTGAGTGTCTAACACTTCTCCTTCTCTCTCACTTTACACCTGACTTCCGCTTTCTTTGTTTGTTGGGCGAAATATCGCCATCTGGTGGGGAAAGCTCGTTTGGTCCTCTCATAAACTCTTTTGGGAGTGTATGACAGGAGTCAAACTGGGATTTTTGACCTTACTTTGATAACTAGGTTATTCTACTACTTTGTAGTTTTATTTCCTACATATTGAATGTTATGGTCTTAAATTATAAATAATAATTAATATTGCTATGCCTTTATTAAGTTATTATTTCTTTATTTTATTTTTATTTTATTTTTATTTATTTTATTTCATTTTTGCTGTTCTCTCCCGCTCCTTACTTTCCTATTCTCTTTTCTATTGTAGAGATTGTATTTTAATTAAGTTTAAATTTAAATTTAATGCAGTTTGATTTATTTTAAATTTTAATTGAATTAATTCTTTACTGTGAATAGAATCTAGCCCCATAAGTCCCATTCTCAGTGAATTCATTTATGTTTTAACTGGTGCAATAGGATAAGCCCCCTGTCCCTCGCAAGTTGGGCCTAGCCCAGCCACTCTAGCTAAGCCACTCCCCTAGCTTGCATGACTTCATAGTGCCCTCTCCCTGTAAGGCCCTGTCATTAAATCTAGGGTAGAGAACCTGCTAAGCTAAAACAGGGACTTCCTTCTCATAACTATTTTCATCTCTTATCCTTTTCATTTCTCAGCCTTTTGACTTTGTCTGTTTGGCTGTCTTATTTTCTTTTCAGTTTATTTTTATTTGAATCTCTTTTATTTTTATCCATTTTATTTTATTTGTTTTATTTTCAGCAATTTATCTTTCTCACCTTCTATTTGCTTTTTATTTTATTTTATCATTATAATTAATTAACTTTAATTATTTTGATCGTATTTTTATTTTTGGGCTGAAAGACCATATCTGCACAAACCATGAGAAAATGTATTAGTAATGCGACCGATTAACCAAATGTCTGAAGCGACCAATAGGTTAAAACACATCGTCCATTCACTAAACTTTTTCCCTTTTTACCCACACTAATTATCTGCGCCACCGAAGCAAGGCCCCGATAATAGTTTTTATTTGTGCCACTAGCTGATCACATCAGTTAGACCCACATAGCCCGTATTTTTATTTATTTATTTTAGCTCGTTAAAATTCTGCGGACTTGTATTGGCTCTTTGTGTTTTGTCACCCACCAGTGCGCCAACGTGTCCAGATCACCCAGCCCTGCCAACCACTGTGACCAGCTGGAGGCATGGCTCAACGATCCGACATCTGACCTCCTGCCCAATGTCGCCAACGATCTGCAGCGCCGAGACCGAGAGCAACATGATGGCAACCTGGACGAGATCATAGCCCGTGATTCAACGCAGAGCTACAGCCACAAGGAGATGGCAAGGATCACAGGTGCCATCGCTCACAACCTCATCATCCAGCTAAAGTGGGACGAAAGGAACGTCACCCACCTGGAACAGGATGCAGCAACGCTAAAGCTCCAAGCAAAGGAAGCCTGGAGGAATCAGGAGGACGCGCAGACTCGTCTAGATCGGCTGACACAGGAATCTAAGGATCAGCAGCAGCTGATTGAGGAGGAACACAAGAGGAAAAAGAATGAGGCGAGACAACTTCACAAGGCCATCTCACAACTCCACACAGACACAGAGCACAGAGAGCAGCAGGAAAAGACCGCCAAAGAGGAGCTGGGAAAGCTCCTGCAGGCCAAAAGTCTTCTGGTAAGAGCCAAAGCAGAACAGAAAGAACGTGATGCCAAGTCCAAGGCCTACGAAAACCACCTGCAAGCTGCTCAAGCTGAAATTCAAGTTCTTGTTCAGCAACATCACCAACCTAAGGACGAACGTGATTCCGTCCAAAAAGAACTTTTATATGGTTTCAGAATGCAAGCTGAACCATTGAGAGAGAAAGCATCATTCTCCTCTCATCCAATCAGTGTCTCTGCACTCCCCCACCAAAGTTTCCTGCTGAAAAAGAGGGGGGTGAGAGCCCACTGTTAAGAACTTTGCCAGCCAGCGTCCACAACCCTCTCACAAGAACACAAGGGGGGTGGGGCCAACACCTTTCCCAATGATGTCTACAGACACATGGCGTGGCCCAAAGACCTTGACAAGCTGGCTAGAAACAGTCCAACATTTAGTCCAAACACTGCAGGTGTCCATGACATCCACGCTTACCTGCAAAACATTGACTTTTATGTGCACACGCTGCCGAATGTAACCACGAGAGACCAGCTGTATCTGCTATGGATTGCTAAAAAAAGCCATTAGGTGAGGAGCTTCCTGGACCGGCAGTCAGAAAGTGTCAAGTTGGATTATAAGCAGCTGCAAATGGCCTTGATAGAAGAGTTTTCAGATCCAGAATCACGATGAGGACTAATCGCTGCAATGGACTTAAAACAAAGCAGAAATGAAACTCCACAGGCCTACTACTACAACTGACTTTCAGTCTACTCCAGCTCACAAAACGAGCCAAGAATGGAGGAAACATCAAGATCCTCCCCCTGCAAAGCTTTATTTTACCGTAATGCAACACTTAGGATTTATGGCCTACTCTCACCTGACGACAACCAGACAGCTGCAGGACTTCGTCCATAAAGCCTACGGTAAACAAAAGCCACCTCTGAAAAGACTGTCATCCTTTCTTTCTCTGAAAATTACCCCAAAACGGCCACTGGAGGGCGAACAACAGCGCCACAGTGAAGGACATTTCAGCAGAGAGCCAAGAAGATCGAAGGACTTCACAGCCAAGATCATCAGACAGCCAGAGGACAGCGTCCATGGAAACCATCCCGCACCTGTCAGAATGAGAAGTCCAAACAGTCAACAGATGGACCAGGTTCGACACACAGTGAACAAAGCTAAGTCTGAACTGTCACAAAAGCAAAGCGACACATACACATCTGAGTCAGCAGAGATTTTGAAAATAGTGAAGAAGTCAAATCCAAAGGAGGCCTCACAAGGAGGACCGCGAGGATGAACCGAACTATTTATCACTAGCAGCAGCACTGGAATACAGCAAGAACTTTCCAGAAAACCCTCCTGCAAGCAACACTTAAATCTCTGCCACTCATCACGTTACCATCGATCCAGTCACCGCAAAAAATCAGAGACTTTGGCACACAAACTGTATTTCAAACATCAACCAGTCAGATTTAGCAGGTACCAGAAAAGTGCTGTGTTAGACATCTGTTTCCCTACAGAATCACTGAAGACCAGCCTTAACTGCCTTCCAGTTACCACACAAAACCTGGTACTAAGGCCCTGGGAAACCTGAATGAGAGAGGAGTAGCTAAAAGACTCTATTTAGCAACCACCGTGAAACACAAGGTCAGATTGGAAACCCTCGCCAACACTGGAGCTGATCTAATGCTGATGTCATTCCAGCTTTTCACAAGACTCCAGAACAAAGATGAAGCACAAGATCTGACCCTCAAACCACAAAGGTGTATGCTGAATATGCAGTCTCACAGCCTAACTGCAACAGGTGCTTTCCATCCACCTGACCATCGGTCCTATGAGACTTCTACACCCTGTGTAAATCTCACCAGTGGACACATATCCTCTTTTCATTGGCAAAGACTTGTTAGATAGTTTTGAGCCTTTAACAGACTTTAAAAAGTAAAAATTTGGGCTCAGGTGAGAGAACTTCTACCTTTTCACTCAGAAAATCATCTGAAGTACATTGCCAAGTCACAAAGTTATGGATTACCCAGCAGCCAGTCGCGAGAACATCGTCTCAGACCAAAAGTTCAAGTTCACTGTTGTGCACATTACAAACAACCCACCCACCCGCCCAACTGTGATTGCACTGACCTGCGGCCAACACACGCCCACCACCACAGTGCCCATCACATAGCCACTTACACTGGCTCCACATATCTCAAACAGTGACATAGCTGCATTACATGCCTCCGACACCACCATACAAGCTATGTCAACCACCTCTCAGACCCCTCCACCTGCCCTATCATGAACTCTGACCTCATTGCTACACCAGCCCTTAAATGTCTTAATGACATGGAACACCTGCTGCATATACAACACAACATCCTCTTTTATGTCCCTGACGACCGCACTTCACCTAAGCTTGTGGTTCTTCATTGACATAGGGGGGTCCTACAGATGTATGCGCATGACACAGCATGTGCCAGACACCAAGTTGCAAGAGCCACGTACAAACCACTGAAACAGGTGGCATACTGGCCCTGGATGCAGCAGGACTTAGCAGAATGCATCAAAGGATGCCTGGTTTGCTGCTAACTACAATCGGCTAACCCAAACCACAGAGCACCACTGCAAAGAACAGGTGCTAATTTTGGTCAGACTTTAAGACTTTTAGGCTGGGTAAACTGCTACCCTGGTCGACCAGGGGCAACAAACATTTTCTCATGGTCATTTGCCAATTCACACAGTGGGTCGAGCCTCCCAGCACCCAACGACACTGCTCAAAACACAGCACCTCTACACATGATCCACATCTTCGCCAGGTTCAAACTGCCACTGGAAGTCAACTCAGATAGAGGTACCCATTTCACCGCTGAAATTATTAAAGATGTGTGGAAACCCCTAGGCGCACACGCCCAACTCCACATCAGCATCATCCCTCCTCATCGGACCAAGTTAAAGAACCAAGCAGACTGTGGCTAGCATGTTAAAGAAATGTGTCTCAGCAAATCAGATGGACTTTGATCGGAAACTCCCCTTTAGTGTTATGGCTATCAGATCGACCCCAAATTAATTTACTGGTGTGTCTCCCTTCAAACCATTGACGGGACGGCAGATGACACTGCCAGTACACCTGTTGTACCAACCTTGAGATTCCAATCTCATCACAGCCAACACCACTCACCAGAATCCCAATGAACTTCACAGGCATCTGGAACCCTTCGCTTCCGCCCGGGAACAGCTACAGAAGATGGCTGAGGGCTAGAAGGCATACTACGACTGGAAGTCATCATGAGAGGAACTGGACGCGTGGATGACGATGTTTGGTACAACAGCTTTGCACAGCCACTTCACACAACTCACCAGTGACTGTCAAAGGAAGTTCTGCCACGCTGGACAGGACCCCATCACATTGTGGACAAAATCTCTGCTGTTGCATACCAGACCAGGATGGACAGGGATGAGAAAGAAACAATCTTCAGATGGGTCCATTATAACACAACCAACACACTAAACATTGAGGCATAACAGAAAAGGGGGGACTAGTTCCAACTAGACCAAACCGCCTCCTTACTGCCTCCCCACCAAACAAGCAGCTGCATCTTGCATCAAACCTGCGCAGGTGCAGCCGCACAAAAGACATTCACCATCTCTGCCCAAGCATTCCTTTTTATTTTTAAGGACAACACTGATGACATCTATGGGCTGCAGCCCATGAAGATCGACTCCCAGTGTTCCGCTTCGGTTAAACCACTAGCCGATGCCACTAACACTCGTAGGTGACTGATGGCTGTTCAACACCCCAGCCTACACAAACACGTTAACCTACAAACCACCCACATCAGTCTGCACAACCAGACAAAGTGGATTCAAACTCCAAAGGATGTGATTCTCCACATCGATGACCTGGTACTTGATCACCTTCCCAGTGAGTAGTACCACATCAAAGTGGAAATCTCAACTTTCTTCAGGGACCACCACTTCATTGTAAACCCTGAACTGAAAATGAGGATTGCGTAAGGGGGGGACCCAACTAGTTGATGTCAAAGACTTCAACACTGTCCTCCAGAGACTCGCTCGGATGCCCGCTACAGACAGCCTTTGTGTTGTCTGATCTTGGACCGCTACTGACATGGTACTGTGCCTCTCCGCAGGAATAGGATACGTCCTTACTCTCAGCCTAGCCTTCATCCCATAATGAAGATTTAACATGATGCAAGAGTTCAGTGAACAGGTGCACAGCTGTCCTCCTGTTGGACATTCAAATGGAACCGTGGAAGGCAGCACACCCAGGCAGAGCCAGAGCCCAATCTCATTCAAATCACCCTTTGCCTGTTTGACAGAACGCTGCAGACAATTAAGATACACCTGCCATCCAGACTTCATGACCTGCCTGATCATCGCCCGCCAAAGTCTCCCTGGACTTTAACGGTCGTGAAGGGGGGAATATGTAACATCTGGCTGGACATCCACTGGAGGTCTCTTCAGTCTGGGTCGTTAACGGTTTCATGCTGTGACCCTAGAATGAGTTTTGTCACCAGGTCTGCTCGGACGCTTTCATCAGAAGATCCTAATCTCCTGATAACACACATTTCCAGACCTATTGACTCTCTCTCTGGCTGTTTTATTGTGCCAATCGAAGCAGATTAACACCTCAAAGCAAACTTCAAACCGTGAGCAGAGACGAAGCAGCCATGACACAAAAATGTGTCTGTCTCACAGCTAAGACCAAAATAAATTGGTTTAAATTGTATATATTATATATCCTTGTATTGCATGTTTGTATCTGTAATGAACCACTTTCTTGTAACACTATAGGGATGCTTTGTTCATCTTAGCATGTCTCATAATTCACATTCATGAGATTACTATTTGATGTGTGTTTCAAACCATACCTTGTTTACACTCTTAATAATCCCCTTTTCCTTTCCTGATCAATGATGTGCATCATCTTACCATAACTGATATCAAACTTGTTAAATATTAATCCAAATTATTATTTAACAAAATCTTTAGCATAGTCCATCTATGCAAATGAGTCTGGTAAAACAAAGACAAAGTTTTCCTACTCTATCAACACCCTTTTGGATTGGTCATCTGAACTTCAAGGGGTTGGTCTAAACTCAGGTTAAGAGGCCCGCACCCCAATTCATCGATGCTCATCAGCACACAGTTGGCCTACAGTTCTCGACGACACGCCGTTCAAGGCGTGGAGCTGAGCTCCCAGCTCAGCTTCCTGCTGTGGGACCCCTATCCTTCTATTTTCGGGCACCCTGACACTTGGACAAACTTTAACAAATTGGATAAATTAATCGCCACAGATTAACCAGACCGACGGATTAACCCAAAAAGGAACAACTCCTACGGACACCTCCAAGGACTCCGTCACGTGACCACAAACTCAGGAACTCTCTTCCTCGCATACGCGCACATACAGCTGGACGTACACACGTGCCTCACAAAAGCCAAACGCAAGTATCGCTTGTTCATTCGCTGTAAAAAGTTATTGCCCCTTTTAATTAAGGTGATTCTTAGAGTTCTCATGATTTGTGCAGAAGTTAAGTCTATAGTGATATTGCCCTTCTTTTACTCTCTCTCTCTTAATTTTTCATTCTTTCTCTTTCATATATGTTTCTTGTTTGTTGTTTGTATGTATAGTTAGTCTTGTGTGTTTCTGTAATGTAACGTAGTTTAATAAACCGGTTTTGCATTTTCACAATTGAATTGTTTCTGTGTTCAATGCTCACGAAATTAAAGTCACTATTTCTGCCTTTTGATCCAGCTACACGCTGCGAGTAGCACTGTATATCAGTAAGAAGGTTAATTTTAAAGGCCATGAAATTAACATTTCTTAGACGTTAATATACGATTATGGATATATGTCTTCGGTGGACGAACATATTAATTAATTGTTATTATTAATTCTGCTACGCCAGGTAAAACCTGATAAACTTGTATAATTAATTACAGTTAGTTATACATAATATTCCCTTTTGAGCTAAAATTTAAGATTCCCTTGGGAATCCCCGTAGTATTACAGTCGGAGGTTTATAGTGTTTCAAATAACTTTATTCCCCTCCTCCCGCTGAATCGCTACAGCATGAAATGTCAAAATCCAACCTGAAATGTTGAAATCGCTTGAAAAATGTTTTTCTGAGCTGGAAATGCCTTTAAACGACATTTCTCATCATAAGAATGCTTCTGAAGGCATTTTAGGCCGAATTGGGCACTTTTGCATGAAAAGTCAAAATCCAACCTGAAATGTTGAAATCGCTTGAAAAATGCTTTTCTGAGCTGGAAATGCCTTTAAACGACATTTCTCATCATAAGAATGCTCCTGAAGGCATTTTAGGCCGAATTGGGCACTTTTGCATGAAAAGTCATATTCCAACCTGAAATGTTGAAATCGCTTGAAAAATGCTTTTCTGAGCTGGAAATGCCTTTAAACGACATTTCTCATCATAAGAATGCTCCTGAAGGCATTTTAGGCCGAATTTGGCACTTTTGCATGAAAAGTCAAAATCCAACCTGAAATGTTGAAATCGCTTGAAAAATGCTTTTCTGAGCTGGAAATGCCTTTAAACGACATTTCTCATCATAAGAATGCTCCTGAAGGCATTTTAGGCCGAATTGGGCACTTTTGCATGAAAAGTCACAATCCAACCTGAAATGTTGAAATCGCTTGAAAAATGCTTTTCTGAGCTGGAAATGCCTTTAAACGACATTTCTCAACATAAGAATGCTCCTGAAGGCATTTTAGGCCGAGTTGGGCACTTTTGCATAAAAAGTCAAAATCCAACCTAAATGTTGAAATCGCTTGAAAAATGCTTTTCTGAGCTGGAAATGCCTTTAAACGACATTTCTCATCATAAGAATGCTCCTGAAGGCATTTTAGGCCGAATTGGGCACTTTTGCATGAAAAGTCAAAATCCAACCTGAAATGTTGAAATCGCTTGAAAAATGCTTTTCTGAGCTGGAAATGCCTTTAAACGACATTTCTCATCATAAGAATGCTCCTGAAGGCATTTTAGGCCGAATTGGGCACTTTTGCATGAAAAGTCAAAATCCAACCTGAAATGTTGAAATCGCTTGAAAAATGCTTTTCTGAGCTGGAAATGCCTTTAAACGACATTTCTCAACATAAGAATGCTCCTGAAGGCATTTTAGGCCGAGTTGGGCACTTTTGCATAAAAAGTCAAAATCCAACCTAAATGTTGAAATCGCTTGAAAAATGCTTTTCTGAGCTGGAAATGCCTTTAAACGACATTTCTCATCATAAGAATGCTCCTGAAGGCATTTTAGGCCGAATTGGGCACTTTTGCATGAAAAGTCAAAATCCAACCTGAAATGTTGAAATCGCTTGAAAAATGCTTTTCTGAGCTGGAAATGCCTTTAAACGACATTTCTCATCATAAGAATGCTCCTGAAGGCATTTTAGGCCGAATTGGGCACTTTTGCATGAAAAGTCACAATCCAACCTGAAATGTTGAAATCGCTTGAAAAATGCTTTTCTGAGCTGGAAATGCCTTTAAACGACATTTCTCATCATAAGAATGCTCCTGAAGGCATTTTAGGCCGAATTGGGCACTTTTGCATGAAAAGTCACAATCCAACCTGAAATGTTGAAATCGCCTGAAAAATGCTTTTCTGAGCTGGAAATGCCTTTAAACGACATTTCTCATCATAAGAATGCTCCTGAAGGCATTTTAGGCCGAATTGGGCACTTTTGCATGAAAAGTCAAAATCCAACCTGAAATGTTGAAATCGCTTGAAAAATGCTTTTCTGAGCTGGAAATGCCTTTAAACGACATTTCTCATCATAAGAATGCTCCTGAAGGCATTTTAGGCCGAATTGGGCACTTTTGCATGAAATGTCAAAATCCAACCTGAAATGTTGAAATCGCTTGAAAAATGTTTTTCTGAGCTGGAAATGCCTTTAAACGACATTTCTCATCATAAGAATGCTCCTGAAGGCATTTTAGGCCGAATTGGGCACTTTTGCATGAAAAGTCAAAATCCAACCTGAAATGCTGAAATCGCTTGAAAAATGCTTTTCTGAGCTGGAAATGCATTTAAACGACATTTCTCATCATAAGAATGCTTCTGAAGGCATTTTAGGCCGAATTGGGGACTTTTGCATGAAAAGTCAAAACCCAACCTGAAATGTGGAAATCGCTTGAAAAATGCTTTTCTGAGCTGGAAATGCCTTTATACGACATTTCTCATCATAAGAATGCTTCTGAAGGCATTTTAGGCCGAATTGGGCACTTTTGCATGAAAAGTCACAATCCAACCTGAAATGCTGAAATCGCTTGAAAAATGCTTTTCTGAGCTGGAAATGCCTTTAAACGACATTTCTCATCATAAGAATGCTCCTGAAGGCATTTTAGGCCGAATTGGGCACTTTTTGCATGAATGCCTTTAAACGACATTTCTCATCATAAGAATGCTCCTGAAGGCATTTTAGGCCGAATTGGGCACTTTTGCATGAAAAGTCAAAATCCAACCTGAAATGTTGAAATCGCTTGAAAAATGCTTTTCTGAGCTGGAAATGCCTTTTAAACGACATTTCTCATCATAAGAATGCTCCTGAAGGCATTTTAAGCCGAATTGGGCACTTTTGCATGAAAAGTCAAAATCCAACCTGAAATGTTGAAATCGCTTGAAAAAATGCTTTTCTGAGCTGGAAATGCCTTTAAACGACATTTCTCATCATAAGAATGCTCCTGAAGGCATTTTAGGCCGAATTGGGCACTTTTGCATGAAATGTCAAAATCCAACCTGAAATGTTGAAATCGCTTGAAAAATGTTTTTCTGAGCTGGAAATGCCTTTAAACGACATTTCTCATCATAAGAATGCTTCTGAAGGCATTTTAGGCCGAATTGGGCACTTTTGCATGAAAAGTCAAAATCCAACCTGAAATGTTGAAATCGCTTGAAAAATGCTTTTCTGAGCTGGAAATGCCTATTTAAACGACATTTCTCATCATAAGAATGCTCCTGAAGGCATTTTAGGCCGAATTGGGCACTTTTGCATGAAAAGTCATATTCCAACCTGAAATGTTGAAATCGCTTGAAAAATGCTTTTCTGAGCTGGAAATGCCTTTAAACGACATTTCTCATCATAAGAATGCTCCTGAAGGCATTTTAGGCCGAATTTGGCACTTTTGCATGAAAAGTCAAAATCCAACCTGAAATGTTGAAATCGCTTGAAAAATGCTTTTCTGAGCTGGAAATGCCTTTAAACGACATTTCTCATCATAAGAATGCTCCTGAAGGCATTTTAGGCCGAATTGGGCACTTTTGCATGAAATGTCAAAATCCAACCTGAAATGTTGAAATCGCTTGAAAAATGTTTTTCTGAGCTGGAAATGCCTTTAAACGACATTTCTCATCATAAGAATGCTTCTGAAGGCATTTTAGGCGAATTGGGCACTTTTGCATGAAAAGTCAAAATCCCAACCTGAAATGTTGAAATCGCTTGAAAAATGCTTTTCTGAGCTGGAAATGCCTTTAAACGACATTTCTCATCATAAGAATGCTCCTGAAGGCATTTTAGGCCGAATTGGGCACTTTTGCATGAAAAGTCATATTCCAACCTGAAATGTTGAAATCGCTTGAAAAATGCTTTTCTGAGCTGGAAATGCCTTCAAACGACATTTCTCAACATAAGAATGCTCCTGAAGGCAGTTTAGGCCGAGTGGGCACTTTTGCATAAAAAGTCAAAATCCAACCTGAAATGTTGAAATCGCTTGAAAAATGCTTTTCTGAGCTGGAAATGCCTTTGAACGACATTTCTCATCATAAGAATGCTCCTGAAGGCATTTTAGGCCGAATTGGGCACTTTTGCATGAAAAGTCACAATCCAACCTGAAATGTTGAAATCGCTTGAAAAATGCTTTTCTGAGCTGGAAATGCCTTTAAACGACATTTCTCATCATAAGAATGCTCCTGAAGGCATTTTAGGCCGAATTGGGCACTTTTGCATGAAAAGTCACAATCCAACCTGAAATGTTGAAATCGCTTGAAAAATGCTTTTCTGAGCTGGAAATGCCTTTAAACGACATTTCTAATCATAAGAATGCTCCTGAAGGCATTTTAGGCCGAATTGGGCACTTTTGCATGAAAAGTCAAAAATCCAACCTGAAATGTTGAAATCGCTTGAAAAATGCTTTTCTGAGCTGGAAATGCCTTTAAACGACATTTCTCATCATAAGAATGCTCCTGAAGGCATTTTAGGCCGAATTGGGCTCTTTTGCATGAAAAGTCAAAATCCAACCTGAAATGTTGAAATCGCTTGAAAAATGTTTTTCTGAGCTGGAAATGCCTTTAAACGACATTTCTCATCATAAGAATGCTCCTGAAGGCATTTTAGGGCCGAATTGGGCACTTTTGCATGAAAAGTCAAAATCCAACCTGAAATGTTGAAATCGCTTGAAAAATGCTTTTCTGAGCTGGAAATGCCTTTAAACGACATTTCTCATCATAAGAATGCTCCTGAAGGCATTTTAGGCCGAATTGGGCACTTTTGCATGAAAAGTCAAAATCCAACCTGAAATGTTGAAATCGCTTGAAAAATGTTTTTCTGAGCTGGAAATGCCTTTAAACGACATTTCTCATCATAAGAATGCTCCTGAAGGCATTTTAGGCCGAATTGGGCACTTTTGCATGAAATGTCAAAATCCAACCTGAAATGTTGAAATCGCTTGAAAAATGCTTTTCTGAGCTGGAAATGCCTTTAAACGACATTTCTCATCATAAGAATGCTCCTGAAGGCATTTTAGGCCGAATTGGGCACTTTTGCATGAAAAGTCAAAATCCAACCTGAAATGCTGAAATCGCTTGAAAAATGCTTTTCTGAGCTGGAAATGCCTTTAAAACGACATTTCTCAACATAGAATGCTCCTGAAGGCATTTTAGGCCGAGTTGGGCACTTTTGCATAAAAAGTCAAAATCCAACCTGAAATGTTGAAATCGCTTGAAAAATGCTTTTCTGAGCTGGAAATGCCTTTAAACGACATTTCTCATCATAAGAATGCTCCTGAAGGCATTTTAGGCCGAATTGGGCACTTTTGCATGAAAAGTCAAAATCCAACCTGAAATGCTGAAATCGCCTTGAAAAATGCTTTTCTGAGCTGGAAATGCCTTTAAACGACATTTCTCATCATAAGAATGCTCCTGAAGGCATTTTAGGCCGAATTGGGCACTTTTGCATGAAAAGTCAAAATCCAACCTGAAATGTTGAAATCGCTTGAAAAATGCTTTTCTGAGCTGGAAATGCCTTTAAACGACATTTCTCATCATAAGAATGCTCCTGAAGGCATTTTAGGCCGAAATGGGCACTTTTGCATGAAAAGTCAAAATCCAACCTGAAGTGTTGAAATCGCTTGAAAAATGCTTTTCTGAGCTGGAAATGCCTTTAAACGACATTTCTCATCATAAGAATGCTCCTGAAGGCATTTTAGGCCGAATTGGGCACTTTTGCATGAAAAGTCAAAATCCAACCTGAAATGTTGAAATCGCTTGAAAAATGCTTTTCTGAGCTGGAAATGCCTTTAAACGACATTTCTCATCATAAAGAATGCTCCTGAAGGCATTTTAGGCCGAATTGGGCACTTTTGCATGAAATGTCAAAATCCAACCTGAAATGTTGAAATCGCTTGAAAAATGTTTTTCTGAGCTGGAAATGCCTTTTAACGACATTTCTCATCATAAGAATGCTCCTGAAGGCATTTTAGGCCGAATTGGGCACTTTTGCATGAAAAGTCAAAATCCAACCTGAAATGCTGAAATCGCTTGAAAAATGCTTTCTGAGCTGGAAATGCATTTAAACGACATTTCTCATCATAAGAATGCTTCTGAAGGCATTTTAGGCCGAATTGGGGACTTTTGCATGAAAAGTCAAAACCCAACCTGAAATGTGGAAATCGCTTGAAAAATGCTTTTCTGAGCTGGAAATGCCTTTAAACGACATTTCTCATCATAAGAATGCTCCTGAAGGCATTTTAGGCCGAATTTGGGCTCTTTTGCATGAAAAGTCATATTCCAACCTGAAATGTTGAAATCGCTTGAAAAATGCTTTTCTGAGCTGGAAATGCCTTTAAACGACATTTCTCATCATAAGAATGCTCCCTGAAGGCATTTTAGGCCGAATTTGGCACTTTTGCATGAAAAGTCAAAATCCAACCTGAAATGTTGAAATCGCTTGAAAAATGCTTTTCTGAGCTGGAAATGCCTTTAAACGACATTTCTCATCATAAGAATGCTCCCTGAAGGCATTTTAGGCCGAATTGGGCACTTTTGCATGAAATGTCAAAATCCAACCTGAAATGTTGAAATCGCTTGAAAAATGTTTTTCTGAGCTGGAAATGCCTTTAAACGACATTTCTCATCATAAGAATGCTTCTGAAGGCATTTTAGGCCGAATTGGGCACTTTTGCATGAAAAGTCAAAATCCAACCTGAAATGTTGAAATCGCTTGAAAAATGCTTTTCTGAGCTGGAAATGCCTTTAAACGACATTTCTCATCATAAGAATGCTCCTGAAGGCATTTTAGGCCGAATTGGGCACTTTTGCATGAAAAGTCATATTCCAACCTGAAATGTTGAAATCGCTTGAAAAATGCTTTTCTGAGCTGGAAATGCCTTCAAACGACATTTCTCAACATAAGAATGCTCCTGAAGGCAGTTTAGGCCGAGTGGGCACTTTTGCATAAAAAGTCAAAATCCAACCTGAAATGTTGAAATCGCTTGAAAAATGCTTTTCTGAGCTGGAAATGCCTTTGAACGACATTTCTCATCATAAGAATGCTCCTGAAGGCATTTTAGGCCGAATTGGGCACTTTTGCATGAAAAGTCACAATCCAACCTGAAATGTTGAAATCGCTTGAAAAATGCTTTTCTGAGCTGGAAATGCCTTTAAACGACATTTCTCATCATAAGAATGCTCCTGAAGGCATTTTAGGCCGAATTGGGCACTTTTGCATGAAAAGTCACAATCCAACCTGAAATGTTGAAATCGCTTGAAAAATGCTTTTCTGAGCTGGAAATGCCTTTAAACGACATTTCTAATCATAAGAATGCTCCTGAAGGCATTTTAGGCCGAATTGGGCACTTTTGCATGAAAAGTCAAAAATCCAACCTGAAATGTTGAAATCGCTTGAAAAATGCTTTTCTGAGCTGGAAATGCCTTTAAACGACATTTCTCATCATAAGAATGCTCCTGAAGGCATTTTAGGCCGAATTGGGCTCTTTTGCATGAAAAGTCAAAATCCAACCTGAAATGTTGAAATCGCTTGAAAAATGTTTTTCTGAGCTGGAAATGCCTTTAAACGACATTTCTCATCATAAGAATGCTCCTGAAGGCATTTTAGGCCGAATTGGGCACTTTTGCATGAAAAGTCAAAATCCAACCTGAAATGTTGAAATCGCTTGAAAAATGCTTTTCTGAGCTGGAAATGCCTTTAAACGACATTTCTCATCATAAGAATGCTCCTGAAGGCATTTTAGGCCGAATTGGGCACTTTTGCATGAAAAGTCAAAATCCAACCTGAAATGTTGAAATCGCTTGAAAAATGTTTTTCTGAGCTGGAAAATGCCTTTAAACGACATTTCTCATCATAAGAATGCTCCTGAAGGCATTTTAGGCCGAATTGGGCACTTTTGCATGAAATGTCAAAATCCAACCTGAAATGTTGAAATCGCTTGAAAAATGCTTTTCTGAGCTGGAAATGCCTTATAAACGACATTTCTCATCATAAGAATGCTCCTGAAGGCATTTTAGGCCGAATTGGGCACTTTTGCATGAAAAGTCAAAATCCAACCTGAAATGCTGAAATCGCTTGAAAAATGCTTTTCTGAGCTGGAAATGCCTTTAAACGACATTTCTCAACATAGAATGCTCCTGAAGGCATTTTAGGCCGAGTTGGGCACTTTTGCATAAAAAGTCAAAATCCAACCTGAAATGTTGAAATCGCTTGAAAAATGCTTTTCTGAGCTGGAAATGCCTTTAAACGACATTTCTCATCATAAGAATGCTCCTGAAGGCATTTTAGGCCGAATTGGGCACTTTTGCATGAAAAGTCAAAATCCAACCTGAAATGCTGAAATCGCTTGAAAAATGCTTTTCTGAGCTGGAAATGCCTTTAAACGACATTTCTCATCATAAGAATGCTCCTGAAGGCATTTTAGGCCGAATTGGGCACTTTTGCATGAAAAGTCAAAATCCAACCTGAAATGTTGAAATCGCTTGAAAAATGCTTTTCTGAGCTGGAAATGCCTTTAAACGACATTTCTCATCATAAGAATGCTCCTGAAGGCATTTTAGGCCGAAATGGGCACTTTTGCATGAAAAGTCAAAATCCAACCTGAAGTGTTGAAATCGCTTGAAAAATGCTTTTCTGAGCTGGAAATGCCTTTAAACGACATTTCTCATCATAAGAATGCTCCTGAAGGCATTTTAGGCCGAATTGGGCACTTTTGCATGAAATGTCAAAATCCAACCTGAAATGTTGAAATCGCTTGAAAAATGTTTTTCTGAGCTGGAAATGCCTTTAAAACGACATTTCTCATCATAAGAATGCTCCTGAAGGCATTTTAGGCCGAATTGGGCACTTTTGCATGAAAAGTCAAAATCCAACCTGAAATGTTGAAATCGCTTGAAAAATGCTTTTCTGAGCTGGAAATGCCTTTAAACGACATTTCTCATCATAAGAATGCTCCTGAAGGCATTTTAGGCCGAATTGGGGACTTTTGCATGAAAAGTCAAAATCCAACCTGAAATGTGGAAATCGCTTGAAAAATGCTTTTCTGAGCTGGAAATGCCTTTAAACGACATTTCTCATCATAAGAATGCTCCTGAAGGCATTTTAGGCCGAATTGGGCACTTTTGCATGAAAAGTCAAAATCCAACCTGAAATGTTGAAATCGCTTGAAAAATGCTTTTCTGAGCTGGAAATGCCTTTAAACGACATTTCTCATCATAAGAATGCTCCTGAAGGCATTTTAGGCCGAATTGGGCACTTTTGCATGAAAAGTCAAAATCCAACCTGAAATGTTGAAATCGCTTGAAAAATGCTTTTCTGAGCTGGAAATGCCTTTAAACGACATTTCTCAACATAAGAATGCTCCTGAAGGCATTTTAGGCCGAGTTGGGCACTTTTGCATAAAAAGTCAAAATCCAACCTAAATGTTGAAATCGCTTGAAAAATGCTTTTCTGAGCTGGAAATGCCTTTAAAACGACATTTCTCATCATAAGAATGCTCCTGAAGGCATTTTAGGCCGAATTGGGCACTTTTGCATGAAAAGTCAAAATCCAACCTGAAATGTTGAAATCGCTTGAAAAATGCTTTTCTGAGCTGGAAATGCCTTTAAACGACATTTCTCATCATAAGAATGCTCCTGAAGGCATTTTAGGCCGAATTGGGCACTTTTGCATGAAAAGTCACAATCCAACCTGAAATGTTGAAATCGCTTGAAAAATGCTTTTCTGAGCTGGAAATGCCTTTAAACGACATTTCTCATCATAAGAATGCTCCTGAAGGCATTTTAGGCCGAATTGGGCACTTTTGCATGAAAAGTCACAATCCAACCTGAAATGTTGAAATCGCCTGAAAAATGCTTTTCTGAGCTGGAAATGCCTTTAAACGACATTTCTCATCATAAGAATGCTCCTGAAGGCATTTTAGGCCGAATTGGGCACTTTTGCATGAAAAGTCAAAATCCAACCTGAAATGTTGAAATCGCTTGAAAAATGCTTTTCTGAGCTGGAAATGCCTTTAAAACGACATTTCTCATCATAAGAATGCTCCTGAAGGCATTTTAGGCCGAATTGGGCACTTTTGCATGAAATGTCAAAATCCAACCTGAAATGTTGAAATCGCTTGAAAAATGTTTTTCTGAGCTGGAAATGCCTTTAAACGACATTTCTCATCATAAGAATGCTCCTGAAGGCATTTTAGGCCGAATTGGGCACTTTTGCATGAAAAGTCAAAATCCAACCTGAAATGCTGAAAATCGCTTGAAAAATGCTTTTCTGAGCTGGAAATGCATTTAAACGACATTTTCTCATCATAAGAATGCTTCTGAAGGCATTTTAGGCCGAATTGGGGACTTTTGCATGAAAAGTCAAAACCCAACCTGAAATGTGGAAATCGCTTGAAAAATGCTTTTCTGAGCTGGAAATGCCTTTATACGACATTTCTCATCATAAGAATGCTTCTGAAGGCATTTTAGGCCGAATTGGGGCACTTTTGCATGAAAAGTCACAATCCAACCTGAAATGCTGAAATCGCTTGAAAAATGCTTTTCTGAGCTGGAAATGCCTTTAAACGACATTTCTCATCATAAGAATGCTCCTGAAGGCATTTTAGGCCGAATTGGGCACTTTTGCATGAAAAGTCACAATCCAACCTGAAATGTTGAAATCGCTTGAAAAATGCTTTTCTGAGCTGGAAATGCCTTTAAACGACATTTCTCATCATAAGAATGCTCCTGAAGGCATTTTAGGCCGAATTGGGCACTTTTGCATGAAAAGTCACAATCCAACCTGAAATGTTGAAATCGCTT
>NC_133349.1:38828122-38890622 GCF_030506205.2 Paramisgurnus dabryanus | reverse complement strand
AACTCATTCAGAGCAGTCTCCACTGGGATCAAAATTAGTAAGAACGTTGCTCAACACGAAGAATGACATGGAGCACTCGTTTTAGAATTGGTTTCCACTGAAAAAGAGACATTAAAGACCCACCTAAAAATCTCCTATCGGCCCAAAACAGGGAAAGTAAGTATAGGATGGATTTTTAAGGGAGATCTCACGTCTAAAATAAGATGGAGGCACACTTTGGGACGGTGTGTATGGTCTTATGTCAGGAACACAGTGTAGAAAACCGTTCTGGTATTAGTCTCTGTCATTGGACGATGTTGAATGTCCTTCTGAAAATTTTGGAATAGTGTTGGGCCCAATTTGAGTCAGTCTCCACAAGAAGAACGGTGTTGAGTCCTCTTTAATAATTCTAAAAATCAAGCCTCGCCTGAAGAAGACACGAAAAGCTGTCGAAACGTCGCGTGATACAGGCTTACAGACCAAGTCTTCTCTCGAACACCAGCATAACATCATCTGGAAACCTTTATTGTGGATGGTGATTGAAGTAGATCCATTTAGATCCTCTCACCTGAACACAAACCCTAACCCCAACGTCACAAAACCTGCAAAAAGCAGCCCTAAGCTCACTAACCACCAAGGTGGATTTATTTGCCAAAAAGTAGGATATTGTGAGTGCTTGTGCATACTATTTTGGACTTTTGGTGTGATAATGGGAACTTACCTGAGGCGGCCAGTTGAACGATGGCCAGTGCTTCCGAGTTGGACCGTTGGTCTGGCTTTGGCCTGGCTTAAGCCAGATTCATAACCTAACTCATGCGAGTGCCTCGCTCTCTGGACCTTGAAAAGTGTGGTTTACATTGTTGTACCAATGGTTTCATAATGGTATTACAAGTAAAATGCAAAAATATGCTTCTCAAAATTTTATTTGACGTTGGAAAATAGAAAGAGAGAAGCCACGCCCTTCTCAGATATATAAAGACCCACACAGATGGACACTGAGACAGAGGAAAATTATTAGCTCCACCAAACACAGTGTGTAGAGCGTGTAAAATTATTAAAGAGGTTTTACATCTAAAATTAAAATTTTAGACACACAATAAAAAAATATTTATGTGTGTTATTTAAACTCCACCACATAAAAAGTGTTGAGAACTCATTCAGAGCAGTCTCCACTGGGATCAAAATTAGTAAGAACGTTGCTCAACACGAAGAATGACATGGAGCACTCGTTTTAGAATTGGTTTCCACTGAAAAAGAGACATTAAAGACCCACCTAAAAATCTCCTATCGGCCCAAAACAGGGAAAGTAAGTATAGGATGGATTTTTAAGGGAGATCTCACGTCTAAAATAAGATGGAGGCACACTTTGGGACGGTGTGTATGGTCTTATGTCAGGAACACAGTGTAGAAAACCGTTCTGGTATTAGTCTCTGTCATTGGACGATGTTGAATGTCCTTCTGAAAATTTTGGAATAGTGTTGGGCCCAATTTGAGTCAGTCTCCACAAGAAGAACGGTGTTGAGTCCTCTTTAATAATTCTAAAAATCAAGCCTCGCCTGAAGAAGACACGAAAAGCTGTCGAAACGTCGCGTGATACAGGCTTACAGACCAAGTCTTCTCTCGAACACCAGCATAACATCATCTGGAAACCTTTATTGTGGATGGTGATTGAAGTAGATCCATTTAGATCCTCTCACCTGAACACAAACCCTAACCCCAACGTCACAAAACCTGCAAAAAGCAGCCCTAAGCTCACTAACCACCAAGGTGGATTTATTTGCCAAAAAGTAGGATATTGTGAGTGCTTGTGCATACTATTTTGGACTTTTGGTGTGATAATGGGAACTTACCTGAGGCGGCCAGTTGAACGATGGCCAGTGCTTCCGAGTTGGACCGTTGGTCTGGCTTTGGCCTGGCTTTAAGCCAGATTCATAACCTAACTCATGCGAGTGCCTCGCTCTCTGGACCTTGAAAAGTGTGGTTTACATTGTTGTACCAATGGTTTCATAATGGTATTACAAGTAAAATGCAAAAATATGCTTCTCAAAATTTTATTTGACGTTGGAAAATAGAAAGAGAGAAGCCACGCCCTTCTCAGATATATAAAGACCCACACAGATGGACACTGAGACAGAGGAAAATTATTAGCTCCACCAAACACAGTGTGTAGAGCGTGTAAAATTATTAAAGAGGTTTTACATCTAAAATTAAAATTTTAGACACACAATAAAAAAATATTTATGTGTGTTATTTAAACTCCACCACATAAAAAGTGTTGAGAACTCATTCAGAGCAGTCTCCACTGGGATCAAAATTAGTAAGAACGTTGCTCAACACGAAGAATGACATGGAGCACTCGTTTTAGAATTGGTTTCCACTGAAAAAGAGACATTAAAGACCCACCTAAAAATCTCCTATCGGCCCAAAACAGGGAAAGTAAGTATAGGATGGATTTTTAAGGGAGATCTCACGTCTAAAATAAGATGGAGGCACACTTTGGGACGGTGTGTATGGTCTTATGTCAGGAACACAGTGTAGAAAACCGTTCTGGTATTAGTCTCTGTCATTGGACGATGTTGAATGTCCTTCTGAAAATTTTGGAATAGTGTTGGGCCCAATTTGAGTCAGTCTCCACAAGAAGAACGGTGTTGAGTCCTCTTTAATAATTCTAAAAATCAAGCCTCGCCTGAAGAAGACACGAAAAGCTGTCGAAACGTCGCGTGATACAGGCTTACAGACCAAGTCTTCTCTCGAACACCAGCATAACATCATCTGGAAACCTTTATTGTGGATGGTGATTGAAGTAGATCCATTTAGATCCTCTCACCTGAACACAAACCCTAACCCCAACGTCACAAAACCTGCAAAAAGCAGCCCTAAGCTCACTAACCACCAAGGTGGATTTATTTGCCAAAAAGTAGGATATTGTGAGTGCTTGTGCATACTATTTTGGACTTTTGGTGTGATAATGGGAACTTACCTGAGGCGGCCAGTTGAACGATGGCCAGTGCTTCCGAGTTGGACCGTTGGTCTGGCTTTGGCCTGGCTTTAAGCCAGATTCATAACCTAACTCATGCGAGTGCCTCGCTCTCTGGACCTTGAAAAGTGTGGTTTACATTGTTGTACCAATGGTTTCATAATGGTATTACAAGTAAAATGCAAAAATATGCTTCTCAAAATTTTATTTGACGTTGGAAAATAGAAAGAGAGAAGCCACGCCCTTCTCAGATATATAAAGACCCACACAGATGGACACTGAGACAGAGGAAAATTATTAGCTCCACCAAACACAGTGTGTAGAGCGTGTAAAATTATTAAAGAGGTTTTACATCTAAAATTAAAATTTTAGACACACAATAAAAAAATATTTATGTGTGTTATTTAAACTCCACCACATAAAAAGTGTTGAGAACTCATTCAGAGCAGTCTCCACTGGGATCAAAATTAGTAAGAACGTTGCTCAACACGAAGAATGACATGGAGCACTCGTTTTAGAATTGGTTTCCACTGAAAAAGAGACATTAAAGACCCACCTAAAAATCTCCTATCGGCCCAAAACAGGGAAAGTAAGTATAGGATGGATTTTTAAGGGAGATCTCACGTCTAAAATAAGATGGAGGCACACTTTGGGACGGTGTGTATGGTCTTATGTCAGGAACACAGTGTAGAAAACCGTTCTGGTATTAGTCTCTGTCATTGGACGATGTTGAATGTCCTTCTGAAAATTTTGGAATAGTGTTGGGCCCAATTTGAGTCAGTCTCCACAAGAAGAACGGTGTTGAGTCCTCTTTAATAATTCTAAAAATCAAGCCTCGCCTGAAGAAGACACGAAAAGCTGTCGAAACGTCGCGTGATACAGGCTTACAGACCAAGTCTTCTCTCGAACACCAGCATAACATCATCTGGAAACCTTTATTGTGGATGGTGATTGAAGTAGATCCATTTAGATCCTCTCACCTGAACACAAACCCTAACCCCAACGTCACAAAACCTGCAAAAAGCAGCCCTAAGCTCACTAACCACCAAGGTGGATTTATTTGCCAAAAAGTAGGATATTGTGAGTGCTTGTGCATACTATTTTGGACTTTTGGTGTGATAATGGGAACTTACCTGAGGCGGCCAGTTGAACGATGGCCAGTGCTTCCGAGTTGGACCGTTGGTCTGGCTTTGGCCTGGCTTTAAGCCAGATTCATAACCTAACTCATGCGAGTGCCTCGCTCTCTGGACCTTGAAAAGTGTGGTTTACATTGTTGTACCAATGGTTTCATAATGGTATTACAAGTAAAATGCAAAAATATGCTTCTCAAAATTTTATTTGACGTTGGAAAATAGAAAGAGAGAAGCCACGCCCTTCTCAGATATATAAAGACCCACACAGATGGACACTGAGACAGAGGAAAATTATTAGCTCCACCAAACACAGTGTGTAGAGCGTGTAAAATTATTAAAGAGGTTTTACATCTAAAATTAAAATTTTAGACACACAATAAAAAAATATTTATGTGTGTTATTTAAACTCCACCACATAAAAAGTGTTGAGAACTCATTCAGAGCAGTCTCCACTGGGATCAAAATTAGTAAGAACGTTGCTCAACACGAAGAATGACATGGAGCACTCGTTTTAGAATTGGTTTCCACTGAAAAAGAGACATTAAAGACCCACCTAAAAATCTCCTATCGGCCCAAAACAGGGAAAGTAAGTATAGGATGGATTTTTAAGGGAGATCTCACGTCTAAAATAAGATGGAGGCACACTTTGGGACGGTGTGTATGGTCTTATGTCAGGAACACAGTGTAGAAAACCGTTCTGGTATTAGTCTCTGTCATTGGACGATGTTGAATGTCCTTCTGAAAATTTTGGAATAGTGTTGGGCCCAATTTGAGTCAGTCTCCACAAGAAGAACGGTGTTGAGTCCTCTTTAATAATTCTAAAAATCAAGCCTCGCCTGAAGAAGACACGAAAAGCTGTCGAAACGTCGCGTGATACAGGCTTACAGACCAAGTCTTCTCTCGAACACCAGCATAACATCATCTGGAAACCTTTATTGTGGATGGTGATTGAAGTAGATCCATTTAGATCCTCTCACCTGAACACAAACCCTAACCCCAACGTCACAAAACCTGCAAAAAGCAGCCCTAAGCTCACTAACCACCAAGGTGGATTTATTTGCCAAAAAGTAGGATATTGTGAGTGCTTGTGCATACTATTTTGGACTTTTGGTGTGATAATGGGAACTTACCTGAGGCGGCCAGTTGAACGATGGCCAGTGCTTCCGAGTTGGACCGTTGGTCTGGCTTTGGCCTGGCTTTAAGCCAGATTCATAACCTAACTCATGCGAGTGCCTCGCTCTCTGGACCTTGAAAAGTGTGGTTTACATTGTTGTACCAATGGTTTCATAATGGTATTACAAGTAAAATGCAAAAATATGCTTCTCAAAATTTTATTTGACGTTGGAAAATAGAAAGAGAGAAGCCACGCCCTTCTCAGATATATAAAGACCCACACAGATGGACACTGAGACAGAGGAAAATTATTAGCTCCACCAAACACAGTGTGTAGAGCGTGTAAAATTATTAAAGAGGTTTTACATCTAAAATTAAAATTTTAGACACACAATAAAAAAATATTTATGTGTGTTATTTAAACTCCACCACATAAAAAGTGTTGAGAACTCATTCAGAGCAGTCTCCACTGGGATCAAAATTAGTAAGAACGTTGCTCAACACGAAGAATGACATGGAGCACTCGTTTTAGAATTGGTTTCCACTGAAAAAGAGACATTAAAGACCCACCTAAAAATCTCCTATCGGCCCAAAACAGGGAAAGTAAGTATAGGATGGATTTTTAAGGGAGATCTCACGTCTAAAATAAGATGGAGGCACACTTTGGGACGGTGTGTATGGTCTTATGTCAGGAACACAGTGTAGAAAACCGTTCTGGTATTAGTCTCTGTCATTGGACGATGTTGAATGTCCTTCTGAAAATTTTGGAATAGTGTTGGGCCCAATTTGAGTCAGTCTCCACAAGAAGAACGGTGTTGAGTCCTCTTTAATAATTCTAAAAATCAAGCCTCGCCTGAAGAAGACACGAAAAGCTGTCGAAACGTCGCGTGATACAGGCTTACAGACCAAGTCTTCTCTCGAACACCAGCATAACATCATCTGGAAACCTTTATTGTGGATGGTGATTGAAGTAGATCCATTTAGATCCTCTCACCTGAACACAAACCCTAACCCCAACGTCACAAAACCTGCAAAAAGCAGCCCTAAGCTCACTAACCACCAAGGTGGATTTATTTGCCAAAAAGTAGGATATTGTGAGTGCTTGTGCATACTATTTTGGACTTTTGGTGTGATAATGGGAACTTACCTGAGGCGGCCAGTTGAACGATGGCCAGTGCTTCCGAGTTGGACCGTTGGTCTGGCTTTGGCCTGGCTTTAAGCCAGATTCATAACCTAACTCATGCGAGTGCCTCGCTCTCTGGACCTTGAAAAGTGTGGTTTACATTGTTGTACCAATGGTTTCATAATGGTATTACAAGTAAAATGCAAAAATATGCTTCTCAAAATTTTATTTGACGTTGGAAAATAGAAAGAGAGAAGCCACGCCCTTCTCAGATATATAAAGACCCACACAGATGGACACTGAGACAGAGGAAAATTATTAGCTCCACCAAACACAGTGTGTAGAGCGTGTAAAATTATTAAAGAGGTTTTACATCTAAAATTAAAATTTTAGACACACAATAAAAAAATATTTATGTGTGTTATTTAAACTCCACCACATAAAAAGTGTTGAGAACTCATTCAGAGCAGTCTCCACTGGGATCAAAATTAGTAAGAACGTTGCTCAACACGAAGAATGACATGGAGCACTCGTTTTAGAATTGGTTTCCACTGAAAAAGAGACATTAAAGACCCACCTAAAAATCTCCTATCGGCCCAAAACAGGGAAAGTAAGTATAGGATGGATTTTTAAGGGAGATCTCACGTCTAAAATAAGATGGAGGCACACTTTGGGACGGTGTGTATGGTCTTATGTCAGGAACACAGTGTAGAAAACCGTTCTGGTATTAGTCTCTGTCATTGGACGATGTTGAATGTCCTTCTGAAAATTTTGGAATAGTGTTGGGCCCAATTTGAGTCAGTCTCCACAAGAAGAACGGTGTTGAGTCCTCTTTAATAATTCTAAAAATCAAGCCTCGCCTGAAGAAGACACGAAAAGCTGTCGAAACGTCGCGTGATACAGGCTTACAGACCAAGTCTTCTCTCGAACACCAGCATAACATCATCTGGAAACCTTTATTGTGGATGGTGATTGAAGTAGATCCATTTAGATCCTCTCACCTGAACACAAACCCTAACCCCAACGTCACAAAACCTGCAAAAAGCAGCCCTAAGCTCACTAACCACCAAGGTGGATTTATTTGCCAAAAAGTAGGATATTGTGAGTGCTTGTGCATACTATTTTGGACTTTTGGTGTGATAATGGGAACTTACCTGAGGCGGCCAGTTGAACGATGGCCAGTGCTTCCGAGTTGGACCGTTGGTCTGGCTTTGGCCTGGCTTTAAGCCAGATTCATAACCTAACTCATGCGAGTGCCTCGCTCTCTGGACCTTGAAAAGTGTGGTTTACATTGTTGTACCAATGGTTTCATAATGGTATTACAAGTAAAATGCAAAAATATGCTTCTCAAAATTTTATTTGACGTTGGAAAATAGAAAGAGAGAAGCCACGCCCTTCTCAGATATATAAAGACCCACACAGATGGACACTGAGACAGAGGAAAATTATTAGCTCCACCAAACACAGTGTGTAGAGCGTGTAAAATTATTAAAGAGGTTTTACATCTAAAATTAAAATTTTAGACACACAATAAAAAAATATTTATGTGTGTTATTTAAACTCCACCACATAAAAAGTGTTGAGAACTCATTCAGAGCAGTCTCCACTGGGATCAAAATTAGTAAGAACGTTGCTCAACACGAAGAATGACATGGAGCACTCGTTTTAGAATTGGTTTCCACTGAAAAAGAGACATTAAAGACCCACCTAAAAATCTCCTATCGGCCCAAAACAGGGAAAGTAAGTATAGGATGGATTTTTAAGGGAGATCTCACGTCTAAAATAAGATGGAGGCACACTTTGGGACGGTGTGTATGGTCTTATGTCAGGAACACAGTGTAGAAAACCGTTCTGGTATTAGTCTCTGTCATTGGACGATGTTGAATGTCCTTCTGAAAATTTTGGAATAGTGTTGGGCCCAATTTGAGTCAGTCTCCACAAGAAGAACGGTGTTGAGTCCTCTTTAATAATTCTAAAAATCAAGCCTCGCCTGAAGAAGACACGAAAAGCTGTCGAAACGTCGCGTGATACAGGCTTACAGACCAAGTCTTCTCTCGAACACCAGCATAACATCATCTGGAAACCTTTATTGTGGATGGTGATTGAAGTAGATCCATTTAGATCCTCTCACCTGAACACAAACCCTAACCCCAACGTCACAAAACCTGCAAAAAGCAGCCCTAAGCTCACTAACCACCAAGGTGGATTTATTTGCCAAAAAGTAGGATATTGTGAGTGCTTGTGCATACTATTTTGGACTTTTGGTGTGATAATGGGAACTTACCTGAGGCGGCCAGTTGAACGATGGCCAGTGCTTCCGAGTTGGACCGTTGGTCTGGCTTTGGCCTGGCTTTAAGCCAGATTCATAACCTAACTCATGCGAGTGCCTCGCTCTCTGGACCTTGAAAAGTGTGGTTTACATTGTTGTACCAATGGTTTCATAATGGTATTACAAGTAAAATGCAAAAATATGCTTCTCAAAATTTTATTTGACGTTGGAAAATAGAAAGAGAGAAGCCACGCCCTTCTCAGATATATAAAGACCCACACAGATGGACACTGAGACAGAGGAAAATTATTAGCTCCACCAAACACAGTGTGTAGAGCGTGTAAAATTATTAAAGAGGTTTTACATCTAAAATTAAAATTTTAGACACACAATAAAAAAATATTTATGTGTGTTATTTAAACTCCACCACATAAAAAGTGTTGAGAACTCATTCAGAGCAGTCTCCACTGGGATCAAAATTAGTAAGAACGTTGCTCAACACGAAGAATGACATGGAGCACTCGTTTTAGAATTGGTTTCCACTGAAAAAGAGACATTAAAGACCCACCTAAAAATCTCCTATCGGCCCAAAACAGGGAAAGTAAGTATAGGATGGATTTTTAAGGGAGATCTCACGTCTAAAATAAGATGGAGGCACACTTTGGGACGGTGTGTATGGTCTTATGTCAGGAACACAGTGTAGAAAACCGTTCTGGTATTAGTCTCTGTCATTGGACGATGTTGAATGTCCTTCTGAAAATTTTGGAATAGTGTTGGGCCCAATTTGAGTCAGTCTCCACAAGAAGAACGGTGTTGAGTCCTCTTTAATAATTCTAAAAATCAAGCCTCGCCTGAAGAAGACACGAAAAGCTGTCGAAACGTCGCGTGATACAGGCTTACAGACCAAGTCTTCTCTCGAACACCAGCATAACATCATCTGGAAACCTTTATTGTGGATGGTGATTGAAGTAGATCCATTTAGATCCTCTCACCTGAACACAAACCCTAACCCCAACGTCACAAAACCTGCAAAAAGCAGCCCTAAGCTCACTAACCACCAAGGTGGATTTATTTGCCAAAAAGTAGGATATTGTGAGTGCTTGTGCATACTATTTTGGACTTTTGGTGTGATAATGGGAACTTACCTGAGGCGGCCAGTTGAACGATGGCCAGTGCTTCCGAGTTGGACCGTTGGTCTGGCTTTGGCCTGGCTTTAAGCCAGATTCATAACCTAACTCATGCGAGTGCCTCGCTCTCTGGACCTTGAAAAGTGTGGTTTACATTGTTGTACCAATGGTTTCATAATGGTATTACAAGTAAAATGCAAAAATATGCTTCTCAAAATTTTATTTGACGTTGGAAAATAGAAAGAGAGAAGCCACGCCCTTCTCAGATATATAAAGACCCACACAGATGGACACTGAGACAGAGGAAAATTATTAGCTCCACCAAACACAGTGTGTAGAGCGTGTAAAATTATTAAAGAGGTTTTACATCTAAAATTAAAATTTTAGACACACAATAAAAAAATATTTATGTGTGTTATTTAAACTCCACCACATAAAAAGTGTTGAGAACTCATTCAGAGCAGTCTCCACTGGGATCAAAATTAGTAAGAACGTTGCTCAACACGAAGAATGACATGGAGCACTCGTTTTAGAATTGGTTTCCACTGAAAAAGAGACATTAAAGACCCACCTAAAAATCTCCTATCGGCCCAAAACAGGGAAAGTAAGTATAGGATGGATTTTTAAGGGAGATCTCACGTCTAAAATAAGATGGAGGCACACTTTGGGACGGTGTGTATGGTCTTATGTCAGGAACACAGTGTAGAAAACCGTTCTGGTATTAGTCTCTGTCATTGGACGATGTTGAATGTCCTTCTGAAAATTTTGGAATAGTGTTGGGCCCAATTTGAGTCAGTCTCCACAAGAAGAACGGTGTTGAGTCCTCTTTAATAATTCTAAAAATCAAGCCTCGCCTGAAGAAGACACGAAAAGCTGTCGAAACGTCGCGTGATACAGGCTTACAGACCAAGTCTTCTCTCGAACACCAGCATAACATCATCTGGAAACCTTTATTGTGGATGGTGATTGAAGTAGATCCATTTAGATCCTCTCACCTGAACACAAACCCTAACCCCAACGTCACAAAACCTGCAAAAAGCAGCCCTAAGCTCACTAACCACCAAGGTGGATTTATTTGCCAAAAAGTAGGATATTGTGAGTGCTTGTGCATACTATTTTGGACTTTTGGTGTGATAATGGGAACTTACCTGAGGCGGCCAGTTGAACGATGGCCAGTGCTTCCGAGTTGGACCGTTGGTCTGGCTTTGGCCTGGCTTTAAGCCAGATTCATAACCTAACTCATGCGAGTGCCTCGCTCTCTGGACCTTGAAAAGTGTGGTTTACATTGTTGTACCAATGGTTTCATAATGGTATTACAAGTAAAATGCAAAAATATGCTTCTCAAAATTTTATTTGACGTTGGAAAATAGAAAGAGAGAAGCCACGCCCTTCTCAGATATATAAAGACCCACACAGATGGACACTGAGACAGAGGAAAATTATTAGCTCCACCAAACACAGTGTGTAGAGCGTGTAAAATTATTAAAGAGGTTTTACATCTAAAATTAAAATTTTAGACACACAATAAAAAAATATTTATGTGTGTTATTTAAACTCCACCACATAAAAAGTGTTGAGAACTCATTCAGAGCAGTCTCCACTGGGATCAAAATTAGTAAGAACGTTGCTCAACACGAAGAATGACATGGAGCACTCGTTTTAGAATTGGTTTCCACTGAAAAAGAGACATTAAAGACCCACCTAAAAATCTCCTATCGGCCCAAAACAGGGAAAGTAAGTATAGGATGGATTTTTAAGGGAGATCTCACGTCTAAAATAAGATGGAGGCACACTTTGGGACGGTGTGTATGGTCTTATGTCAGGAACACAGTGTAGAAAACCGTTCTGGTATTAGTCTCTGTCATTGGACGATGTTGAATGTCCTTCTGAAAATTTTGGAATAGTGTTGGGCCCAATTTGAGTCAGTCTCCACAAGAAGAACGGTGTTGAGTCCTCTTTAATAATTCTAAAAATCAAGCCTCGCCTGAAGAAGACACGAAAAGCTGTCGAAACGTCGCGTGATACAGGCTTACAGACCAAGTCTTCTCTCGAACACCAGCATAACATCATCTGGAAACCTTTATTGTGGATGGTGATTGAAGTAGATCCATTTAGATCCTCTCACCTGAACACAAACCCTAACCCCAACGTCACAAAACCTGCAAAAAGCAGCCCTAAGCTCACTAACCACCAAGGTGGATTTATTTGCCAAAAAGTAGGATATTGTGAGTGCTTGTGCATACTATTTTGGACTTTTGGTGTGATAATGGGAACTTACCTGAGGCGGCCAGTTGAACGATGGCCAGTGCTTCCGAGTTGGACCGTTGGTCTGGCTTTGGCCTGGCTTTAAGCCAGATTCATAACCTAACTCATGCGAGTGCCTCGCTCTCTGGACCTTGAAAAGTGTGGTTTACATTGTTGTACCAATGGTTTCATAATGGTATTACAAGTAAAATGCAAAAATATGCTTCTCAAAATTTTATTTGACGTTGGAAAATAGAAAGAGAGAAGCCACGCCCTTCTCAGATATATAAAGACCCACACAGATGGACACTGAGACAGAGGAAAATTATTAGCTCCACCAAACACAGTGTGTAGAGCGTGTAAAATTATTAAAGAGGTTTTACATCTAAAATTAAAATTTTAGACACACAATAAAAAAATATTTATGTGTGTTATTTAAACTCCACCACATAAAAAGTGTTGAGAACTCATTCAGAGCAGTCTCCACTGGGATCAAAATTAGTAAGAACGTTGCTCAACACGAAGAATGACATGGAGCACTCGTTTTAGAATTGGTTTCCACTGAAAAAGAGACATTAAAGACCCACCTAAAAATCTCCTATCGGCCCAAAACAGGGAAAGTAAGTATAGGATGGATTTTTAAGGGAGATCTCACGTCTAAAATAAGATGGAGGCACACTTTGGGACGGTGTGTATGGTCTTATGTCAGGAACACAGTGTAGAAAACCGTTCTGGTATTAGTCTCTGTCATTGGACGATGTTGAATGTCCTTCTGAAAATTTTGGAATAGTGTTGGGCCCAATTTGAGTCAGTCTCCACAAGAAGAACGGTGTTGAGTCCTCTTTAATAATTCTAAAAATCAAGCCTCGCCTGAAGAAGACACGAAAAGCTGTCGAAACGTCGCGTGATACAGGCTTACAGACCAAGTCTTCTCTCGAACACCAGCATAACATCATCTGGAAACCTTTATTGTGGATGGTGATTGAAGTAGATCCATTTAGATCCTCTCACCTGAACACAAACCCTAACCCCAACGTCACAAAACCTGCAAAAAGCAGCCCTAAGCTCACTAACCACCAAGGTGGATTTATTTGCCAAAAAGTAGGATATTGTGAGTGCTTGTGCATACTATTTTGGACTTTTGGTGTGATAATGGGAACTTACCTGAGGCGGCCAGTTGAACGATGGCCAGTGCTTCCGAGTTGGACCGTTGGTCTGGCTTTGGCCTGGCTTTAAGCCAGATTCATAACCTAACTCATGCGAGTGCCTCGCTCTCTGGACCTTGAAAAGTGTGGTTTACATTGTTGTACCAATGGTTTCATAATGGTATTACAAGTAAAATGCAAAAATATGCTTCTCAAAATTTTATTTGACGTTGGAAAATAGAAAGAGAGAAGCCACGCCCTTCTCAGATATATAAAGACCCACACAGATGGACACTGAGACAGAGGAAAATTATTAGCTCCACCAAACACAGTGTGTAGAGCGTGTAAAATTATTAAAGAGGTTTTACATCTAAAATTAAAATTTTAGACACACAATAAAAAAATATTTATGTGTGTTATTTAAACTCCACCACATAAAAAGTGTTGAGAACTCATTCAGAGCAGTCTCCACTGGGATCAAAATTAGTAAGAACGTTGCTCAACACGAAGAATGACATGGAGCACTCGTTTTAGAATTGGTTTCCACTGAAAAAGAGACATTAAAGACCCACCTAAAAATCTCCTATCGGCCCAAAACAGGGAAAGTAAGTATAGGATGGATTTTTAAGGGAGATCTCACGTCTAAAATAAGATGGAGGCACACTTTGGGACGGTGTGTATGGTCTTATGTCAGGAACACAGTGTAGAAAACCGTTCTGGTATTAGTCTCTGTCATTGGACGATGTTGAATGTCCTTCTGAAAATTTTGGAATAGTGTTGGGCCCAATTTGAGTCAGTCTCCACAAGAAGAACGGTGTTGAGTCCTCTTTAATAATTCTAAAAATCAAGCCTCGCCTGAAGAAGACACGAAAAGCTGTCGAAACGTCGCGTGATACAGGCTTACAGACCAAGTCTTCTCTCGAACACCAGCATAACATCATCTGGAAACCTTTATTGTGGATGGTGATTGAAGTAGATCCATTTAGATCCTCTCACCTGAACACAAACCCTAACCCCAACGTCACAAAACCTGCAAAAAGCAGCCCTAAGCTCACTAACCACCAAGGTGGATTTATTTGCCAAAAAGTAGGATATTGTGAGTGCTTGTGCATACTATTTTGGACTTTTGGTGTGATAATGGGAACTTACCTGAGGCGGCCAGTTGAACGATGGCCAGTGCTTCCGAGTTGGACCGTTGGTCTGGCTTTGGCCTGGCTTTAAGCCAGATTCATAACCTAACTCATGCGAGTGCCTCGCTCTCTGGACCTTGAAAAGTGTGGTTTACATTGTTGTACCAATGGTTTCATAATGGTATTACAAGTAAAATGCAAAAATATGCTTCTCAAAATTTTATTTGACGTTGGAAAATAGAAAGAGAGAAGCCACGCCCTTCTCAGATATATAAAGACCCACACAGATGGACACTGAGACAGAGGAAAATTATTAGCTCCACCAAACACAGTGTGTAGAGCGTGTAAAATTATTAAAGAGGTTTTACATCTAAAATTAAAATTTTAGACACACAATAAAAAAATATTTATGTGTGTTATTTAAACTCCACCACATAAAAAGTGTTGAGAACTCATTCAGAGCAGTCTCCACTGGGATCAAAATTAGTAAGAACGTTGCTCAACACGAAGAATGACATGGAGCACTCGTTTTAGAATTGGTTTCCACTGAAAAAGAGACATTAAAGACCCACCTAAAAATCTCCTATCGGCCCAAAACAGGGAAAGTAAGTATAGGATGGATTTTTAAGGGAGATCTCACGTCTAAAATAAGATGGAGGCACACTTTGGGACGGTGTGTATGGTCTTATGTCAGGAACACAGTGTAGAAAACCGTTCTGGTATTAGTCTCTGTCATTGGACGATGTTGAATGTCCTTCTGAAAATTTTGGAATAGTGTTGGGCCCAATTTGAGTCAGTCTCCACAAGAAGAACGGTGTTGAGTCCTCTTTAATAATTCTAAAAATCAAGCCTCGCCTGAAGAAGACACGAAAAGCTGTCGAAACGTCGCGTGATACAGGCTTACAGACCAAGTCTTCTCTCGAACACCAGCATAACATCATCTGGAAACCTTTATTGTGGATGGTGATTGAAGTAGATCCATTTAGATCCTCTCACCTGAACACAAACCCTAACCCCAACGTCACAAAACCTGCAAAAAGCAGCCCTAAGCTCACTAACCACCAAGGTGGATTTATTTGCCAAAAAGTAGGATATTGTGAGTGCTTGTGCATACTATTTTGGACTTTTGGTGTGATAATGGGAACTTACCTGAGGCGGCCAGTTGAACGATGGCCAGTGCTTCCGAGTTGGACCGTTGGTCTGGCTTTGGCCTGGCTTTAAGCCAGATTCATAACCTAACTTGGGTCTGGCTTTGGCCTAACTCTAACCTAACCTAGCGAGTGCCTCGCTCTCTGGACCTTGAAAAGTGTGGTTTGCATTGTTGTGCTAATGGTTTCATTATAGTATTACAAGTAAAATGCAAAAATATGCTTCTTAAAATTTTATTTGACGTTGGAAAATAGAAAGAGAGAAGCCACGCCCTTCTCAGATATATAAAGACCCACACAGATGGACACTGAGACAGAGGAAAATTATTAGCTCCACCAAACACAGTGTGTTGAGCGTGTAAAATTATTAAAGAGGTTTTTCATCTAAAATTAAAATTCTAGACACACAATAAAAAAATATTTATGTGTGTTATTTAAACTCCACCATATAAGAAGTGTTGAGAACTCATTCAGAGCAGTCTCCACTGGGATCAAAATTAGTAAGAACGTTGCTCAACACGAAGAATGACATGGAGCACTCGTTTTAGAACTGGTTTCCACTGAAAAAGAGACATTAAAGACCCACCTAAAAATCTCCTATCGGCCCAAAATAGGGAAAGTAAGTATAGGATGGATTTTTAAGGGAGATCTCACGTCTAAAATAGGATGGAGGCACACTTTGGGACGGTGTGTTATGGTCTTATGTCAGGAACACAGTGTAGAAAACCGTTCTGGTATTAGTCTCTGTCATTGGACGATGTTGAATGTCCTTCTGAAAATTTTGGAATAGTGTTGGGCCCAATTTGAGTCAGTCTCCACAAGAAGAACGGTGTTGAGTCCTCTTTAATAATTCCAAAAATCAAGCCTCGCCTGAAGAAGACACGAAAAGCTGTCGAAACGTCGCGTGATACAGGCTTACAGACCAAGTCTTCTCTCGAACACCAGCATAACATCATCTGGAAACCTTTATTGTGGATGGTGATTGAAGTAGATCCATTTAGATCCTCTCACCTGAACACAGACCCTAACCCCAACGTCACAAAACCTGCAAAAAGCAGCCCTAAGCTCACTAACCACCAAGGTGGATTTATTTTCCAAAAAGTAGGATATTGTGAGTGCTTGTGCATACTATTTTGGGCTGTTGGTGTGACAATGGGAACTTACCTGAGGCGGCCAGTTGAACGATGGCCAGTGCTTCCAAGTTGGACCTTGGGTCTGGCTTTGGCCTAACTCTAACCTAACCTAGCGAGTGCCTCGCTCTCTGGACCTTGAAAAGTGTGGTTTGCATTGTTGTGCTAATGGTTTCATTATAGTATTACAAGTAAAATGCAAAAATATGCTTCTTAAAATTTTATTTGACGTTGGAAAATAGAAAGAGAGAAGCCACGCCCTTCTCAGATATATAAAGACCCACACAGATGGACACTGAGACAGAGGAAAATTATTAGCTCCACCAAACACAGTGTGTTGAGCGTGTAAAATTATTAAAGAGGTTTTTCATCTAAAATTAAAATTCTAGACACACAATAAAAAAATATTTATGTGTGTTATTTAAACTCCACCATATAAGAAGTGTTGAGAACTCATTCAGAGCAGTCTCCACTGGGATCAAAATTAGTAAGAACGTTGCTCAACACGAAGAATGACATGGAGCACTCGTTTTAGAACTGGTTTCCACTGAAAAAGAGACATTAAAGACCCACCTAAAAATCTCCTATCGGCCCAAAATAGGGAAAGTAAGTATAGGATGGATTTTTAAGGGAGATCTCACGTCTAAAATAGGATGGAGGCACACTTTGGGACGGTGTGTTATGGTCTTATGTCAGGAACACAGTGTAGAAAACCGTTCTGGTATTAGTCTCTGTCATTGGACGATGTTGAATGTCCTTCTGAAAATTTTGGAATAGTGTTGGGCCCAATTTGAGTCAGTCTCCACAAGAAGAACGGTGTTGAGTCCTCTTTAATAATTCCAAAAATCAAGCCTCGCCTGAAGAAGACACGAAAAGCTGTCGAAACGTCGCGTGATACAGGCTTACAGACCAAGTCTTCTCTCGAACACCAGCATAACATCATCTGGAAACCTTTATTGTGGATGGTGATTGAAGTAGATCCATTTAGATCCTCTCACCTGAACACAGACCCTAACCCCAACGTCACAAAACCTGCAAAAAGCAGCCCTAAGCTCACTAACCACCAAGGTGGATTTATTTTCCAAAAAGTAGGATATTGTGAGTGCTTGTGCATACTATTTTGGGCTGTTGGTGTGACAATGGGAACTTACCTGAGGCGGCCAGTTGAACGATGGCCAGTGCTTCCAAGTTGGACCTTGGGTCTGGCTTTGGCCTAACTCTAACCTAACCTAGCGAGTGCCTCGCTCTCTGGACCTTGAAAAGTGTGGTTTGCATTGTTGTGCTAATGGTTTCATTATAGTATTACAAGTAAAATGCAAAAATATGCTTCTTAAAATTTTATTTGACGTTGGAAAATAGAAAGAGAGAAGCCACGCCCTTCTCAGATATATAAAGACCCACACAGATGGACACTGAGACAGAGGAAAATTATTAGCTCCACCAAACACAGTGTGTTGAGCGTGTAAAATTATTAAAGAGGTTTTTCATCTAAAATTAAAATTCTAGACACACAATAAAAAAATATTTATGTGTGTTATTTAAACTCCACCATATAAGAAGTGTTGAGAACTCATTCAGAGCAGTCTCCACTGGGATCAAAATTAGTAAGAACGTTGCTCAACACGAAGAATGACATGGAGCACTCGTTTTAGAACTGGTTTCCACTGAAAAAGAGACATTAAAGACCCACCTAAAAATCTCCTATCGGCCCAAAATAGGGAAAGTAAGTATAGGATGGATTTTTAAGGGAGATCTCACGTCTAAAATAGGATGGAGGCACACTTTGGGACGGTGTGTTATGGTCTTATGTCAGGAACACAGTGTAGAAAACCGTTCTGGTATTAGTCTCTGTCATTGGACGATGTTGAATGTCCTTCTGAAAATTTTGGAATAGTGTTGGGCCCAATTTGAGTCAGTCTCCACAAGAAGAACGGTGTTGAGTCCTCTTTAATAATTCCAAAAATCAAGCCTCGCCTGAAGAAGACACGAAAAGCTGTCGAAACGTCGCGTGATACAGGCTTACAGACCAAGTCTTCTCTCGAACACCAGCATAACATCATCTGGAAACCTTTATTGTGGATGGTGATTGAAGTAGATCCATTTAGATCCTCTCACCTGAACACAGACCCTAACCCCAACGTCACAAAACCTGCAAAAAGCAGCCCTAAGCTCACTAACCACCAAGGTGGATTTATTTTCCAAAAAGTAGGATATTGTGAGTGCTTGTGCATACTATTTTGGGCTGTTGGTGTGACAATGGGAACTTACCTGAGGCGGCCAGTTGAACGATGGCCAGTGCTTCCAAGTTGGACCTTGGGTCTGGCTTTGGCCTAACTCTAACCTAACCTAGCGAGTGCCTCGCTCTCTGGACCTTGAAAAGTGTGGTTTGCATTGTTGTGCTAATGGTTTCATTATAGTATTACAAGTAAAATGCAAAAATATGCTTCTTAAAATTTTATTTGACGTTGGAAAATAGAAAGAGAGAAGCCACGCCCTTCTCAGATATATAAAGACCCACACAGATGGACACTGAGACAGAGGAAAATTATTAGCTCCACCAAACACAGTGTGTTGAGCGTGTAAAATTATTAAAGAGGTTTTTCATCTAAAATTAAAATTCTAGACACACAATAAAAAAATATTTATGTGTGTTATTTAAACTCCACCATATAAGAAGTGTTGAGAACTCATTCAGAGCAGTCTCCACTGGGATCAAAATTAGTAAGAACGTTGCTCAACACGAAGAATGACATGGAGCACTCGTTTTAGAACTGGTTTCCACTGAAAAAGAGACATTAAAGACCCACCTAAAAATCTCCTATCGGCCCAAAATAGGGAAAGTAAGTATAGGATGGATTTTTAAGGGAGATCTCACGTCTAAAATAGGATGGAGGCACACTTTGGGACGGTGTGTTATGGTCTTATGTCAGGAACACAGTGTAGAAAACCGTTCTGGTATTAGTCTCTGTCATTGGACGATGTTGAATGTCCTTCTGAAAATTTTGGAATAGTGTTGGGCCCAATTTGAGTCAGTCTCCACAAGAAGAACGGTGTTGAGTCCTCTTTAATAATTCCAAAAATCAAGCCTCGCCTGAAGAAGACACGAAAAGCTGTCGAAACGTCGCGTGATACAGGCTTACAGACCAAGTCTTCTCTCGAACACCAGCATAACATCATCTGGAAACCTTTATTGTGGATGGTGATTGAAGTAGATCCATTTAGATCCTCTCACCTGAACACAGACCCTAACCCCAACGTCACAAAACCTGCAAAAAGCAGCCCTAAGCTCACTAACCACCAAGGTGGATTTATTTTCCAAAAAGTAGGATATTGTGAGTGCTTGTGCATACTATTTTGGGCTGTTGGTGTGACAATGGGAACTTACCTGAGGCGGCCAGTTGAACGATGGCCAGTGCTTCCAAGTTGGACCTTGGGTCTGGCTTTGGCCTAACTCTAACCTAACCTAGCGAGTGCCTCGCTCTCTGGACCTTGAAAAGTGTGGTTTGCATTGTTGTGCTAATGGTTTCATTATAGTATTACAAGTAAAATGCAAAAATATGCTTCTTAAAATTTTATTTGACGTTGGAAAATAGAAAGAGAGAAGCCACGCCCTTCTCAGATATATAAAGACCCACACAGATGGACACTGAGACAGAGGAAAATTATTAGCTCCACCAAACACAGTGTGTTGAGCGTGTAAAATTATTAAAGAGGTTTTTCATCTAAAATTAAAATTCTAGACACACAATAAAAAAATATTTATGTGTGTTATTTAAACTCCACCATATAAGAAGTGTTGAGAACTCATTCAGAGCAGTCTCCACTGGGATCAAAATTAGTAAGAACGTTGCTCAACACGAAGAATGACATGGAGCACTCGTTTTAGAACTGGTTTCCACTGAAAAAGAGACATTAAAGACCCACCTAAAAATCTCCTATCGGCCCAAAATAGGGAAAGTAAGTATAGGATGGATTTTTAAGGGAGATCTCACGTCTAAAATAGGATGGAGGCACACTTTGGGACGGTGTGTTATGGTCTTATGTCAGGAACACAGTGTAGAAAACCGTTCTGGTATTAGTCTCTGTCATTGGACGATGTTGAATGTCCTTCTGAAAATTTTGGAATAGTGTTGGGCCCAATTTGAGTCAGTCTCCACAAGAAGAACGGTGTTGAGTCCTCTTTAATAATTCCAAAAATCAAGCCTCGCCTGAAGAAGACACGAAAAGCTGTCGAAACGTCGCGTGATACAGGCTTACAGACCAAGTCTTCTCTCGAACACCAGCATAACATCATCTGGAAACCTTTATTGTGGATGGTGATTGAAGTAGATCCATTTAGATCCTCTCACCTGAACACAGACCCTAACCCCAACGTCACAAAACCTGCAAAAAGCAGCCCTAAGCTCACTAACCACCAAGGTGGATTTATTTTCCAAAAAGTAGGATATTGTGAGTGCTTGTGCATACTATTTTGGGCTGTTGGTGTGACAATGGGAACTTACCTGAGGCGGCCAGTTGAACGATGGCCAGTGCTTCCAAGTTGGACCTTGGGTCTGGCTTTGGCCTAACTCTAACCTAAACCTAACCTAACCCTAACCCTAACCTACAGCCTCCTTAACTTCTAGAACACCACACCTACCCTTTCTCAAACCCCAACATCACAGGGGCCTGGGCACTAACCCCAATTACACCACCCCTATGGGAGTTTTTACACTAATTCATTAGAACCCCAAACCCCTCCCTTTTCTAACCCCAACATCACAGGAGTCTGGGCACTAACCCCAATTACACCACCCCTATGAGAGTCTTTACACCAAGTTCATTAGAACCCTGAACCTCTCCCTTTTCTAACCCCAACATCACAGGGGCCTGAACGTTTAACCCAAGTGCACCAGCCCTCTCTATATATATCAAACACTATATGAATACAACCCTTATGGTGTGATACACTGTGTCTGACATACACTATACACCTAAAATCCACAGCATTAGAGATTAGAACCCCATATACTGATTTTAACACACTTTGTATCTGGGGCACCATTGACTTATACTGGGATGCAGTACTCCTTTAAAAATTCATTTTGACATTATATTTCCTTTACACAATAAAAAATCATCTGAACACACTGAATAAAATAAAAATTCCCTTCTTCAGACACATAATCTAAACACAGAAGTCCTGGAGGCTGTTCTAGGTACACAGTGGTGGATTGGTCATGGTCTCTCACTCTCTCCACGTACAGATTACACCAAAGGATGGACTTTCTTCTTTCTTCTTTCTTATTGCCCATTCAGGGATCTGATGATGTGTGAATATTACATAATTTTGTATGATGGGGAGCGGGGGGCTTTTCTGGTTCCTGGGGTGTCCATTGGATTGTCTGGAGTGGTCAGAGCTTGATGGCCCATGCACAACCGGGTCTGGACTTGTCTGGGCTCTGGACTAACCTAACTCCTAACCTAACCCTAACCCTAACCCTAACCCTAACCTAACCTAACCTAACCCTAACCTAACCCTAACCTAACCTAACCCTAACCCTAAACGCAGACACTTAGTACAACATTTCCTAAAACATGGACTTAAAGAACTCAAAGTGACAGGCTTACAATCAGATCCACGCTGGTCTCTTAGGGACAGATTGAAAACAGAGAGTTTGTGGATTAAAAAACTGAACACAGAATTTCCTAGAGGTCTCAATGAGGCCTAGTTTTTGAGCTAACTCGCTATGCTTTCCTTTTAGGCCCACTGTCTTCTTTACAACAGACACGCCATGCAGAGGTCTCCCTTTATATATTATATATTATTTGCTGAAAGATGCATCATCATTAAAAATCTGACTAATGATTTGTATATGTTTTTAACACACATTTTTTCTCTGTATGCTTTCAGAGACGGGGGAGACCATACCAATTTACACACGGATAACCTCACTGATTGACCTTGAATAAGGCCCATACCCCAATCACAAGGGTCGATGCACCACACCTTCTGTGCCTAAACCCAATCCAGGTCACACATATTGTGATTTCTCAACACTACAGCCTCCTTAACTTCTAGAACACCACACCTACCCTTTCTCAAACCCCAACATCACAGGGGCCTGGGCACTAACCCCAATTACACCACCCCTATGGGAGTTTTTACACTAATTCATTAGAACCCCAAACCCCTCCCTTTTCTAACCCCAACATCACAGGAGTCTGGGCACTAACCCCAATTACACCACCCCTATGAGAGTCTTTACACCAAGTTCATTAGAACCCTGAACCTCTCCCTTTTCTAACCCCAACATCACAGGGGCCTGAACGTTTAACCCAAGTGCACCAGCCCTCTCTATATATATCAAACACTATATGAATACAACCCTTATGGTGTGATACACTGTGTCTGACATACACTATACACCTAAAATCCACAGTATTAGAGATTAGAACCCCATATACTGATTTTAACACACTTTGTATCTGGGGCACCATTGACTTATACTGGGATGCAGTACTCCTTTAAAAATTCATTTTGACATTATATTTCCTTTACACAATAAAAAATCATCTGAACACACTGAATAAAATAAAAATTCCCTTCTTCAGACACATAATCTAAACACAGAAGTCCTGGAGGCTGTTCTAGGTACACAGTGGTGGATTGGTCATGGTCTCTCACTCTCTCCACGTACAGATTACACCAAAGGATGGACTTTCTTCTTTCTTCTTTCTTATTGCCCATTCAGGGATCTGATGATGTGTGAATATTACATAATTTTGTATGATGGGGAGCGGGGGGCTTTTCTGGTTCCTGGGGTGTCCATTGGATTGTCTGGAGTGGTCAGAGCTTGATGGCCCATGCACAACCGGGTCTGGACTTGTCTGGGCTCTGGACTAACCTAACTCCTAACCTTGCTAGTGCCTCAATCTCTGAGCTCTGGGTGGTCTGGGGGCATTCCTGGGACTGGTCTGGTCCTCCTTTTCCCCTTAAATTAACCACACATATACATACATTGAGTAATATACTCACAATTAATCATATGCTATGTATTATATGGAGGGAGACCTATTTGATTTACTACATCCTATCTTTTCCTTTCCTATATCATCAGTTATACGAACAACAGTAAGAGAGACACACGTAGCACACATTATAAATAGACAAATATATAAATATTAAAAAGAAATTCATTTTTACAAAAAGAGATATATACACATTTTTAACATAATGATGGATTTAACAGCATTAAGGATGATTGACTATTCAGAAGATACAAATATATTAATGAATAACATCTTATTTTTGCATTGTACACCTCCTTTGAGTTTCAGCTGTTCTGGAAAGATCTCCATGCAAGTCTGAGGGATGGAAGTTAACGCTTTTGATATCCTTTCTGACTTCCTCTCATATATAAAAATATATTTTTTAACATTACAAGCTCATTGGAGTATTAATAACATCTAATTTACCTTTTGGTGTATGAATGTCTCTCCTTTTGACTGTCTCCTCATTGTGTAATACACTAAGATTACCGGAAAATTCCGTGCTTCATTTAGTTTCGGTTTTAAAATATCCTTTTCTTTTTCTTTTTATTTATTTTCGGTTTTTTCTTCTTTAATTTAATTTTATAAGCCCTTATGCAGCCTCCTATGCCTCTATTGTGCATATAGCATTCCATTAACACCGAGCTTTTTCTAAAAAATATTTTTAACGTGCACGTGTATAAAACAAATCGATAATAACGGAAAGAGAAAATTAAAGACAGGAAGTTAGAATAAAAACACTATTCCTCACACTCTGAAAATAGGATGTGTTATTCCTGCATGTGACCGCAAGAGGGAAACAGCGAGCGCGGGCCCTGGTAGTACAGCCTACTGTGAGCCCGCGAGTGAGTTCACTCTCACATTAGCAAACTGTGTATTCAGTACGGACGAAATAATCTACATTCCTGTATATCCTGCATTAATTTGGCCAGATTCACCTCCGACACGTCATTGGTTCGCCTGAGGAAGGTACAGAACGTACCGAAACGTCGCGACCTGCCAAGTGAACGTAAGGACGGTTGAATTATTGCATTGTATACATCAAAATGGTGAAGACTCACTACGGACGTGGACAGAGGCCTACTCCTCGCATACGTCTTGGTGGGCCTTTCCCATCTCTCAAATCTAATAGTTTTAATCTAATTTCTTCATCTAATTATCGTGCTAATGATCCGCTGCGCCGGGTGGGCGGACATTACACCAATCCTACTACTTTCACTGTTTATGATCGTGATGTCTCTCGTAATAATAAGGCCTCGTCCTCTCGTGCGGGCGCTCGCCCGGTTTATGTAAATCAGAATCGCCGGGGTTCTAGTCCTTATAAACCGGGCACTCGCCGCACTGCCAACACTCAACACAGAGGCTTTTCGGGCCGTCAGGGCCGTGACTCATATGACAACTACGATGATGGCGATCATAATTCAGGTCAGAGTAGGGTGCATACTGCACTTTTCAGTGCAAACTCCGGAGGGCGTGATCTTCCCGACCAAAGAAATGAAAGTCGACGTGACCCGTCCATCCAAGCACAACACAGAACCGCACAAAGACAAGACCAAGCAACACATACCACGCTTGGTAATGCACACTACGGAGGGCGTGATCTTACCGACCAGGACAGAGATGATCGACGTGACCCGCCTATCCAAACACAGCACATAAACTCAACAGAACCAGGTTCATCTTTCCAGGCCAGGGCCAGGGGAAACCGCCGAAAGAACCCACCCAGGAAGAGAAAGCAAAATGTTTCCTTCAATGCACCGGTGAGAGATTCTTTCTACGTTTATGATCAAGACACAGATTTTCACCGCAACACTGATAGACATTTAACACAACATCCTGCACGGAGTGTCACGGACGTGCCCTCCTACATGATTCCAGACCGGGACCGGTTTGATGCTTCCACACACACATATCAGGATGATGAATACCGAGGGACAGTTAACAGAAAACGTGATCATTTTTTTCGTGACAATGACAACAGATACCATCACGACAGAAACACACAACCCAGAAGGAACCAAAGATACCAGAAAAGAACCAGAACTCTTCTTAACGTCACAACACAGAGTATTGAGGGCTCTCAATCAGATAATGACTTTGATTCAGACATAATAAACACCACTGGAAGAAGAATGACTACTGTTCCATCTGAAAAAATCACACATCTTCAAAGCCTCACTTATTATCGGGCACCAGCTCAAAACAACACTACTCCACGTGAAGCTCTGCGTGTGAGTGAACCATCTGGACCCAACGCACACAACATTGACCCAAATGTAGAGGAAGAGGAGATTGTGGACTACAGAGGTTCCAGTCACGACACACACAGACCATCTGTCTACACTGCTCAGAACCAAGCTCGCAAACACAAACAGAAGAAAAAACACCTCACTTCTGCTTCCAGAACACAACAGAGATCTGGTCAAAGATATTTTCAAGTGAACGAAGAAGAAGAGTATTCTGATGATTTCCAAGACTTTTCTGTTCGTGATGATGAAGGTCACACAGTGATTCACGAAACTGTGCGTGCGGACGCACGTGGTCCCAGATCGGTATCCTTTGCTAATCATGCGGGCCGGGACGTCATTTTGAATCCTTCCCCGCATGATAGGAGATTTTCTGATACCAGGAGTACCAGAAAATCAGACTCTTTACCCCCACGTAGAGACCGGTATGTCAGATCACGTGACCGTGCCCCTAGATCGTACAATGACTACATACCGGCCTCCGTGCAGTTGAAATCTTCGATTAGGCTCATATACTCACTCATTCGCTTTGTGTACCACTTACATAATGTCAGCACTAAGAACAACAACACACCAAACACCTTTAGAAAACTACAACAACTACTGATTGAGACGGTCAGACCAGCTAGACCCAATAAAGAGATACTACAACTTTTAAAGGGTAATGCGGTTAACTGGGCGTACACTACACAATTAATTCTCCAAGATCATTATGATGACTTGATTACTAACACAATCACAGAATTAAAAAATAACACTAACAATGAAGATTGGTTACAAGCGTTTGAGGTGGCGTCACGGTGGGCTAATCGCAATTTCTATGGTAGAGTCTCTGATGATGTCTTTGAAACAGTGGATGCTATTCTGGTCGCAGAAACGTTGAATGGAACAAATCTCATTGATATAGACGATCCGGCGGTACCCTCGAGTGTTAACGAAGTAACAACCCCAACACGTACACAGCCTCCTCCTAATACACGAAATTCTTATGCTGAAGTAGTAAAACGCACACAGCCCACTAGGGGGAGTGATAGAACGCCGGCACCTAACACAACAGTGCCTCTTAACACTCAGGCCCCAACCTCTCCGCCTAACACTATTCAGACTGAGGGGCACCTTTATGAACCTGCCCACTCACACACTTCTTCTCAGGTCGGGCCCATACAGGCCCAGACCACTTCGGAGCCCACAACGGCTCAACATAGTGCCCAGCATCGACCCAAACAGGTCCGAGGGCACTCCAGTGCAAACACGCAGACACTCACAAGACCATCGACATGGTCTTCTGAACTAACGACAATAATGTCTGATCTCGCACCTCAGATGCAGCCCGCTAAAGTAACATTACTCCCATTAAACACGAGTGAAGGGAACGAGGGAGATAAACTTCCTATTAAGACCAATTTAGTTCCGCTTCAAACACAAAATGACGATGTGGAGACTGACACTTTGGATGGGACACCGCAGGAGCCACTTCTCGGACCCCAAGGGGTGGAGAAGGACAACACTACCGGGCGTGGCTCCTTGCGATCTCCCACTCTGGGTGCTGAGTTAAACAATAACAACGTAAATAATAATGAGAATGAAGGTGAGAACGTAGAAGAGATAGCTCCTCAATCAGATGAGCAGCCGACCGATGATCTAGATGACAGTTTTCCGGCCGGGCATGCGCCATCGCGAGGATTTAGTCCACCTCTTTATTCGGACGACACGGGGGATTCGGGGCAATCACATCCATCTCGAGAACACTCTCCATTATCTAATATAATAGATCTGTACAAAAAATCAAAATCTTTTTCTTCTCCTGATGGTAACACTGTCCCTTTAAATACCGGTATACCGATGGAGCATAGTTCTCCTCAACCACAGCCTGATACCGCTAGCATAGTGGTTGACGAGGCCGGTATCTTTAGAACAGAAACCCCCACTCCGGCTGGAGCTGAGGGAGGACTTACACCAATTTCCAGACCGCCGTCGACACCAAAATCTACTAGCAAACCCACCAGGCACGTTAACACCAATAAGAAATTGTCAGATTGGAGTCTTACGATAAGGAAAAAATTCGTAATAATAGGAGATTCAAACATTGCCAGAATCCCTGCTTATGACGTTCAAGACTTACAAATTGATAGTTTCCCTGGTGCCAAATTCCAACACGCTAGTCACCTTTTGGAAAGAGCAGTGATTGCGGTAAAACCCGAAAAGCTTGTGGTGGCGTTTGGTGTAAATAATAGAACGCAAAGATACAGACTGACGGTCACGAAGGAGATTGAAAAAGTGGTTAGCATAGTGAAAAAACGCCTACCTAACACTGAATTGTATATACCTATGCTTAACTTCTCCAGATCCTTGCCTATTGAGGAGCAATCTTTCTTGGAACAGCTGAACACTTACATCCGCAGTAACACCACCTTTATTCCTCCTTTGTCCCACACACATTTTGCAGTAGACACTGACCATATACACTGGAGGCCCGCTACGGCTAGAGCTATGCTAACACATTGGGCGCAACATTTAAACTTGCTCCGTTAGTAACCCAAAAATTTGGTGAACATAGCTTAATAGTCAATCTTTCCAATTCGTTTGTACTCACTAAAACACAAGAGGATGTCCTCTCTAAAGGCCTATCTTTCATTCCCACTCCTTTGAGTTTTAAGACACAGAAAATTGAGCTCCAAAAAGACTTGCAAAAATATCATAGAAGACTCAAGCTAGAGGCCTTTTTCGAAGGCAAACAAGGCCGTAAACGCAAATTACCTTTCACTTATGGCTCCGATTGGACGCCTGCGTTATCTAGTTTACCTAAACACATAAGCTCCATAATCAGAGCTGATTACCATGCATTCAAACACCTCAATTGGTCTATTAAACCACGACCAAATTTATCTGTGAATGAAGAGACAGCCGTTAGAGAGTTACAGAAAAACAGACGAATTGTGATCAAACCAGCCGATAAGGGCAACGCAGTTGTTATTATGGATCGAGACCAATACCTGTGGGAGGGTCAGAGACAATTAGCAGTGGCCGAACACTATAAAAGTCTTGAAAAACCTATTTATTTGGACACCATGACGGAAGTAAGAGGTATTTTAGAGGAAATGTATGAGAAAAACATCTTGAAAGACAAACAAAAAGAATATCTATTGGGCCCTTCTATTCCTAGAGCTAGGAGATTCTATTTACTGCCAAAAATACACAAAGAACCAGAGAAATGGAGCGTCCCTTTTAAAATACCTCCAGGACGCCCCATAGTCTCAGACTGTAACAGTGAGACTTATTACACGGCAGAATATATTGAATATTTCCTAGGCCCAATTTCACAGAAACATCCCAGCTACCTGAAGGATACGTATGATTTCATTTCCAAAGTTAAAGATATTGATATCCCTAATGATGCCTTTCTTTTCACCATTGACATTGACAGCCTTTACACTAACATTGAAACAGCAGCAGGTATCGAAGCAGTAAGAAAGTGCATGGAGAAATATCCTGACTCTAAAAGACCAGATGAGTATATTTTAAAATTATTGGATATCAATTTAAACAAAAATGATTTTGAATTTGACTCTAAATTTTACCTACAGATTAAGGGAACAGCTATGGGAAAGAAATTTGCACCCTCATACGCAAACATTTTTATGGCAGCCTGGGAGGAGTCTGCTCTCTCTTCCTTTCCTCTAAAACCACACGCTTACTTCCGTTTCCTAGATGACATATGGGGAATCTGGACCCACTCCAGAGAGAGTTTTTCTGATTTCACAGAACACCTTAACAACCATCAGAGCTCTATTAAGATCAAATTCACAATCAGCAACACTGAGGTGAATTTCCTAGATGTGGTATCGTACAAAGGTACAGCCTTTAACATCACTAACAGATTAGACTTCAAAGTATACTTTAAAGACACAGACACACACTGTCTGTTACACAAATCTAGCTTTCACCCCAAACACACCTTTAGGGGTATAATCAAATCACAACTACTCAGATTTCATAGGATATGCACAGAGAAATCTCAATTTGACATAGCTACTAAAACACTCTTTGCAGCTTTGAGACAGAGAAATTACTCTAGATCCTTTCTGAGAAGTATACACAAGTCTTTTCTTAAACCCAAAAAGGCCACGGTAACTGATAACCCACCTAGGACTAAGATTATACCCATGGTCTCTAGATTTTGTAATCAAAGTATCCAACTTAATAAGAGTATTAAGGAAAACTTTTTCAAATTTACAGATTCCACTAATTGCTTACAGAAACATAAACCTATTGCTGCCCATTGCAGAAATAAAAATCTTCTTGACAAATTAGTTCATAGTAAGGTGTCTAAACCCTTAACTAAAAGCAAAGCTGGAACCTGTAAATATTACACTTATAAGCGTTGGGTACGTAATAGGTTTACACAACAAATTTTTGAGCTAAAACAGTCTCTGTCCTCCCACTCGGCTAATTGTGTGTATCTGATTTTCTGTAATAAGTGTCAAAAGCAGTATGTTGGTCAAACCAAAAATCAAATCAACACTAGAGTTTATCAACATGTACACAATATCATCCACAAAATTGATAAACGCAGACACTTAGTACAACATTTCCTAAAACATGGACTTAAAGAACTCAAAGTGACAGGCTTACAATCAGATCCACGCTGGTCTCTTAGGGACAGATTGAAAACAGAGAGTTTGTGGATTAAAAAACTGAACACAGAATTTCCTAGAGGTCTCAATGAGGCCTAGTTTTTGAGCTAACTCGCTATGCTTTCCTTTTAGGCCCACTGTCTTCTTTACAACAGACACGCCATGCAGAGGTCTCCCTTTATATATTATATATTATTTGCTGAAAGATGCATCATCATTAAAAATCTGACTAATGATTTGTATATGTTTTTAACACACATTTTTTCTCTGTATGCTTTCAGAGACGGGGGAGACCATACCAATTTACACACGGATAACCTCACTGATTGACCTTGAATAAGGCCCATACCCCAATCACAAGGGTCGATGCACCACACCTTCTGTGCCTAAACCCAATCCAGGTCACACATATTGTGATTTCTCAACACTACAGCCTCCTTAACTTCTAGAACACCACACCTACCCTTTCTCAAACCCCAACATCACAGGGGCCTGGGCACTAACCCCAATTACACCACCCCTATGGGAGTTTTTACACTAATTCATTAGAACCCCAAACCCCTCCCTTTTCTAACCCCAACATCACAGGAGTCTGGGCACTAACCCCAATTACACCACCCCTATGAGAGTCTTTACACCAAGTTCATTAGAACCCTGAACCTCTCCCTTTTCTAACCCCAACATCACAGGGGCCTGAACGTTTAACCCAAGTGCACCAGCCCTCTCTATATATATCAAACACTATATGAATACAACCCTTATGGTGTGATACACTGTGTCTGACATACACTATACACCTAAAATCCACAGTATTAGAGATTAGAACCCCATATACTGATTTTAACACACTTTGTATCTGGGGCACCATTGACTTATACTGGGATGCAGTACTCCTTTAAAAATTCATTTTGACATTATATTTCCTTTACACAATAAAAAATCATCTGAACACACTGAATAAAATAAAAATTCCCTTCTTCAGACACATAATCTAAACACAGAAGTCCTGGAGGCTGTTCTAGGTACACAGTGGTGGATTGGTCATGGTCTCTCACTCTCTCCACGTACAGATTACACCAAAGGATGGACTTTCTTCTTTCTTCTTTCTTATTGCCCATTCAGGGATCTGATGATGTGTGAATATTACATAATTTTGTATGATGGGGAGCGGGGGGCTTTTCTGGTTCCTGGGGTGTCCATTGGATTGTCTGGAGTGGTCAGAGCTTGATGGCCCATGCACAACCGGGTCTGGACTTGTCTGGGCTCTGGACTAACCTAACTCCTAACCCTAACCCTAACGTCGCGTGATACAGGCTTACAGACCAAGTCTTCTCTCGAACACCAGCATAACATCATCTGGAAACCTTTATTGTGGATGGTGATTGAAGTAGATCCATTTAGATCCTCTCACCTGAACACAAACCCTAACCCCAACGTCACAAAACCTGCAAAAAGCAGCCCTAAGCTCACTAACCACAAATGTGGATTTATTTACCAAAAAAGGAATTAGTGTGAGTGCTTGTGCATACTATTTTGGGCTTTTGGTGTGATAATGGGAACTTACCTGAGGCGGCCAGTTGAACGATGGCCAGTGCTTTCCAAGTTGGACCTTGGGTCTGGCTTTGGCCTAACTCTAACCTAACCCTAACCCAACATCACAGGGGCCTGGGCACTAACCCCAATTACACCACCCCTATGGGAGTTTTTACACTAATTCATTAGAACCCCAAACCCCTCCCTTTTCTAACCCCAACATCACAGGAGTCTGGGCACTAACCCCAATTACACCACCCCTATGAGAGTCTTTACACCAAGTTCATTAGAACCCTGAACCTCTCCCTTTTCTAACCCCAACATCACAGGGGCCTGAACGTTTAACCCAAGTGCACCAGCCCTCTCTATATATATCAAACACTATATGAATACAACCCTTATGGTGTGATACACTGTGTCTGACATACACTATACACCTAAAATCCACAGCATTAGAGATTAGAACCCCATATACTGATTTTAACACACTTTGTATCTGGGGCACCATTGACTTATACTGGGATGCAGTACTCCTTTAAAAATTCATTTTGACATTATATTTCCTTTACACAATAAAAGATCATCTGAACACACTGAATAAAATAAAAATTCCCTTCTTCAGACACATAATCTAAACACAGAGGTCCTGGAGGCTGTTCTAGGTACACAGTGGTGGATTGGTCATGGTCTCTCACTCTCTCCACGTACAGATTACACCAAAGGATGGACTTTCTTCTTTCTTCTTTCTTATTGCCCATTCAGAGATCTGTTGATGTGTGAATATTACATAATTTTGTATGATGGGGAGCGGGGGGCTTTTCTGGTTCCTGGGGTGTCCATTGGATTGTCTGGAGTGGTCAGAGCTTGATGGCCCATGCACAACCGGGTCTGGACTTGTCTGGGCTCTGGACTAACCTAACTCCACACCTTCTGTGCCTAAACCCAATCCAGGTCACACATATTGTGTTTTCTCAACACTACAGCCTCCTTAACTTCTAGAACACCACACCTACCCTTTCTCAAACCCCAACATCACAGGGGCCTGGGCACTAACCCCAATTACACCACCCCTATGGGAGTTTTTACACTAATTCATTAGAACCCCAAACCCCTCCCTTTTCTAACCCCAACATCACAGGAGTCTGGGCACTAACCCCAATTACACCACCCCTATGAGAGTCTTTACACCAAGTTCATTAGAACCCTGAACCTCTCCCTTTTCTAACCCCAACATCACAGGGGCCTGAACGTTTAACCCAAGTGCACCAGCCCTCTCTATATATATCAAACACTATATGAATACAACCCTTATGGTGTGATACACTGTGTCTGACATACACTATACACCTAAAATCCACAGCATTAGAGATTAGAACCCCATATACTGATTTTAACACACTTTGTATCTGGGGCACCATTGACTTATACTGGGATGCAGTACTCCTTTAAAAATTCATTTTGACATTATATTTCCTTTACACAATAAAAGATCATCTGAACACACTGAATAAAATAAAAATTCCCTTCTTCAGACACATAATCTAAACACAGAGGTCCTGGAGGCTGTTCTAGGTACACAGTGGTGGATTGGTCATGGTCTCTCACTCTCTCCACGTACAGATTACACCAAAGGATGGACTTTCTTCTTTCTTCTTTCTTATTGCCCATTCAGAGATCTGTTGATGTGTGAATATTACATAATTTTGTATGATGGGGAGCGGGGGGCTTTTCTGGTTCCTGGGGTGTCCATTGGATTGTCTGGAGTGGTCAGAGCTTGATGGCCCATGCACAACCGGGTCTGGACTTGTCTGGGCTCTGGACTAACCTAACTCCTAACCCTAACCCTAACCTAACCCTAACTCTGGTGGTAACATATTCCCGATCCCTGGGCCATTTGGGCCGTCAGCTAAGGTCCCACTTTCAGGAGGCACAGCAGACACAGACAGAGTTGACAAATTATAGAATTACAATGGCATACAGGAGAAATAAAAACCTTAAAGATATATTAGTTAGAGCAAAACTCACCTCTAAGAAATCCAAACAAGGTTTACATAACTATGTCCATAAACTGAATTTTGTATCAAATAATGTGACTGGGGTGGGTAGATTAACATCGAGTGAAATTGAACTTAAAACTTCCAACATCGTTTATGCCATTCAATGCACAGAGTGTAAAAAACTATATATAGGAGAAACTAAAAATACAATGGAGTGTAGACTAAAACAACATCTTTATTATATGAGGAGAGGTAATAAAACTACAGTCTTATATGAACATTTTAAACAACATTCAATGGATCATTTACGTATAACGGGGCTTGAACACGATGTCACATGGTCACAGTGTCAGAGACAAGCGGCTGAGAGAAAGTGGATAAAGGTTCTTAAAACCATTGATCCAAGTGGTCTTAATGAAAAGTTTTAGTCGTAATGAGTCAAGAGTGTGTTTTTAAAGCATTCAGAATGCGGTTTGTAACTTACCTTTTCATTGTTTTTTGAATTTAATATCAATCAGCCGTATCCAGGAGAGAGAGGGTATTTAATTTTTTTTAAAAAGACACGCAGGAGCACCGTCGGGGAGATGTCGCCCCCTGCGGGCAAACCTCTGCTAAAACACTAAGAGCAGTTAGAGAGAGAGGAGGAGAATTTCAAAGTAAAAGCATGTTAGAGCAAATGGTTTATTGTTTTATAAAAAAATATGTTATCTTTGATTTATCCAAATACAAAATAGTACTTATGAACTAACCAATTAATATACAACTTGAGAAATATAATACAAAATAGTATTTATGAATTAATCAATTAATATATAACTTGAGAAATGTATATAGAAGTAAGTATATTTATTTACACACAGATTAGGATATACAGCATTGATAAGAAAAAGAAGGGGACAACCGACACTCACACATACAGCGGGAATCGTATCACGTGTGGATTTGTTGTGTATTTTGTTAAGCACTTACTGTAAAAAGCACTTAATTTTTTCCCCCCCTCCCCTCTTTTTTTCTTTTTGTTTGCACTAATAATGATTTGTAAACCATTTTATTTTTATTATTTTATTACCTCTTGTTCCAGGCTGTACTAGTGTCAGTGTCGGTTGCCCCCTACACATAAAAAAGTCTTTTAAATACATGCTTGTCAATGGTCTTTACATCATTGTATTAATATGATAATCCCCTCCCCTGCCCCCTTCCCTAACCCCAATGTCAGTAACCCTGGGATTTCAAACCCTTTCTTCTTTTTATTCTTTTAAACCTATTCCTTATTATATTAAAATATCCCCCTCATCTGCCCCTTTCCCTAACCCCAATTTTAGTAACCCTAGTATTTCCAAAACCCAGGTTTTTTCTTTCCTTTCTTAATTGTCTTTGTTCATTTTACATATTTATTATTATAAACCTTAATTCTCCTTTCCACTTTTTATTCTGAACCCAATTCTAAAATGTGTATTATTGGCAATTCCGTTTTCTGTGTTTCTCTGTTAAAAACCTTTTTTTATTTAAATAACATCCTCTCCTGATTTTAGATTGTTTTTTCATTTTTTATTACACACATTGAAAGAACTTTATAACTTTAGACTGAACTACCTTTGACACATTATTTTAATTTTCCCAGAGTGAATGTTTTTAAGTATACCTGTGCCAGTGCTGCCTGAAAAGGCCTTCATTCCCCTAACCTAACCTTTGCCAGCGCCAGGTTACTGAAACACTTTTATAAGGGGAATGTAAATTATAATTATAATTAAAAATGGAAATGTTGTTAGGTTTTTTGGTTGGTGTTAATAATTGTTGCTATTATATAAAGGTGTACGTACCTTGTCTAAACAAAAATATGATGTCTTTTAACCTAATTATTTCATTTTACTTATTCATGTACCTTGTTCAGGTAAAAGCATTTTTTTTATTTTATTTTTTTTCATAAAGGATATGGCCAAAGGGAAGATACCATTAATATTCCCAAAAAGGGTGAAAAAAGAAACCCTGGAGGCCTATACCAATTTAGACCAATCAGATTGTGCCATGTTGTACCACTTCCTTCCTTTTCCTTTTTAAGTCTTTGTGAGCCATTCAATCAGTAACCTCTGATGAAGCCGAAGTAGGCGAAACGTCAGGCTCTTTTTTGATTTCATTTGTTTTTTTCTATCCCTTTGTGAAATTTATTTTAGCTCTTTGTTAAATAAAGTTTAAGATTTTAATTTGTTTGAACTCAGACACAAATGTAATCCTATGCCAGAATGGATCTATACACAATCATCAACCTTCAAGTTGTGGAAGCCATAATAGCATCATGCATTGAGTGAACAGTGAGTATGTGTGGATCTCTTTTATAATCACTTTTGGAAATTTACAACAAAGGGTGTGCACACTGAAGATTCTCCAAAGAGAACTGGATTGGTTTCCCTTCACACAACCTCATCAGGACTCACTGTGCTGTCTCCAAAATGGTAGAACTCTATTGAAAGACACAAAAAGCAACCATTACTGTTTTTCATTTTGAGTGAAACATAACAGAAGGTATAAATGTGTTTGGATGAAAGTGTTGTAATGACCCAAACAGGCCCCTAGGTGGATCTCATCATCTATGGAAAAGTTAGTATTTTTCAAATTGCAATTGGTTAGTTCTTTGTTTAAATTGAAGACTTGAATATTGGGAGCTATTTTAACTTTTATAGAGGGATTTGATTTAATTTTAGGAGGGTACAATTGTGGTTTTTATAATTTTTTCAAATGTTTTTTACCTGTTCATGTTTTATCTTGTTATACTTACCTCTGGTTTTATGTTTTTGTCCCTTAGTTGAGAACTTTTAAATCATGTCTCTTCCCCTCTTCAATCGTTTTTCACCACTGGTGGACACAGTATTCCCAGGTGAGAAAAGGATAGCTCAGACCTCAAAAAACCAAAATAGAGTAGAAGGTCGAATTAGAGACGTTCCGATAGATTTAGTCTTGACCAAGAAATATTTTAAACTGCTTCAAGCCATACACCATTCTGAAATTCTTTCTAGATCAATGGCAGAAAAATCCTGTCCCCTCGGTATGCTCAAACAAGTCACCAAACTCACAGCATTCGTTAAACCTTCGTCTCCCAATGCCGAAACTTTGGAACGAGTTAAACAGAATACGGCTCAGTGGATGGATCAGAATATGACCATCCTTAGAGAACATTACGACGTAGTGATAGCTACGGGATTAGAAAACATAGACACTTTTGATACAGAAGCGTTTGACAAAGCAGTGCTGTGGAGCAAAATGAGATACAAACGTAAATTTACGGATAGCTCTGTAGACACGCTGAGATCAATGGTACAAAGATCCACTAAGGATGTACCTCCAGCTCTCTCGGACTCCATTCCGCCTCCCACTAGGTCATCTAGATTGTCTCGGAGGAGATCGTATGCGTCGGCATTGGTAGACGGTAGAGCTAAAACACAGATAAATGAAACCAAACATTTGAACAAGTCTGAAAATAACATTCAGTTGTTGAATACTGTAGTACAGGTAGATGTGCCGGCCCGTGCCGTTGAACCCAGTGTGAATGGGCCGGACCCTCCTACGTTTACGGTGCCTAGGGAGGTGTCGGTGCAGGTCCATCGAGCCGCTTCGCCGCAGTCGTCCCCGAGGGGAGGTGCGGAGAGTGTGGAACCTGATGTTGGCAAGGTACAGGGCGACTCTGATATTAAAAACACAAACTTGATTCAGAATAGCAATGTATATAGAGAGGAATTAATCATATGCACTGACCCTGAGGTTTCTTCTCCTGATGCCAATTTACATTTGCAGGTTCCTCGGACAAAGACGGAGGGGACCCCCGAAACTGGCAACAACATGCTAGAGGGTGAGGGACAGATGATGAGGGGTAAAATACCAAAAGAGTTATCTCTTTTAAATGAACCCCAACCTGAGTCCCTCTCTAATACCTCAGCAATCGGCCTGCAAGGGGGTCCGATTCTGTCTGTCCGTCGGGAACCTACAAGGCATAGGAGAACCAACAGAAAAATCTTTGATTGGGAAATCTCCATTAAACAAAAGGTTGTTATAATTGGCGACTCCAATCTGGCCCGTATTCCTTTCTGCTCACATGTGGATGTACAGATAGATAGCTTTCCGGGAGCCACCTTCTACCACATCAATGGGGTTTTGGAGAAAATCCAACCGAAACCACTAACAGAAATAGTTATCTTGTCAGTAGGACTGAACAATTGTCTAGGTAAGCAGGAAACAACGACAACTTGCAAGCAGTTACAGCAACTATTGAGAACCAGCAAAGTCAAATTTCCAAATGCTCAAATTTATATTCCTATAATTAACTTTTCTGAAAATTTAGAAAATGCTACGCAAGGTTTACTTGGCAAATTGAACAGTTTTATTGGGAATAAATGTCAATTCTTACCTGATCTGAACAGATTGTTATTCCGCACAGAACCCCATGACCCTGTCCATTGGACCCGTGAAACTGCCACAAACATCCTTACATTTTGGTTAGACCAGTTAAACTTTTAGGTGGGAAGGAAGTGGGTTCCACCACTTCCCACTTGTCAAATATAACAAACCTTTCCTCCTATGCGTTGACAGCGACAGAAATCGAGGTCCTGGAAAAGGGGCTGACCTTTATCCCCACACCGAGTCAGGTAAGCCGCAGGGAGCTCCAAAGAGACGTCCACTGTTACCATAGAAGATTGAAACTTTTGGATCATTTTCAATATGAATCATCTTATAAGTACGTGCCCTTTACTGACCCTTCTACTTGGGAACCAGATTTAACAACTGTCTCTGGGCCTATTCGGGAGATAATCCAAAAAGATTTAATTAGTTTTTCTGACTATAGACCTAGGCAATGTGGCACATCAAATGTTACAGAATTTCAAAGGAAAGCTTTAGATAAACTTAAAAGTAATAGTCAGATTATAATTAAACCGGCAGATAAAGGATCACAAATAGTCATTATGAATAGATCACAATATCTATTGGAAGCAAACAGACAGTTAAACAATAAACAACATTATAGGCCATTACGTCATTCTACTCAGTTAGAAACACAGGATACAATACGGAATATAGTTCAAAATCTTTATCAGAAAAAATATATAAATAAAAAACAAAAATCTTACCTTTTCGGTCCAGATCCTCCTAGGCCCAGGCAGTTCTATCTACTTCCCAAGATTCATAAACCGCCAGAACAGTGGACGATTCCCTTTGAGGTTCCCTGCGGCCGCCCCATTGTTAGTGATTGTTCTTCAGAGTCCAGCCGTATAGCGGAATATATTGATTATTACATCAATCCACTGTCTCAAAAACACCCCAGTTATATTAAGGACACATATGATTTTGTTAATAAACTTAAAAACCTCAATGTTCCAATGTCTACCCTTCTCTTTTCTATAGATATTAATTCACTGTATACAAACATTAACACGGAATTGGGCTTACAAGCTGTTAGGAGGGCTCTTCAAACACACCCTGACCCCAGGAGGCCAGATGGGGAAATTTTACAACTTTTGGAATTGAGTCTAACCACAAATGATTTTGAATTTAATGACAAATATTATTTGCAGATTCACGGTACGGCCATGGGCAAGAAATTTGCCCCGGCGTATGCGAATATTTATATGAGCATGTGGGAAGAAACAGTGTTTCCTAAATGTGAGAAATTGCCCTGTAGATACTTTAGATATCTGGATGACATTTTTGGCCTCTGGCAACATTCATTGGAAGACTTTAAAGGTTTTATAAGTGTCTTGAATACACACCATACAGCCATTACAGTTACGCATAATGTACAATCAGATAAATTGGAGTTTTTAGACACACAGGTTTTCTTTCAGCCACCAGTTAGTGACTCTAAAACCTTAGCCACTAGAGTTTTCTTTAAGGAAACGGATAGGCATGCTCTCTTATATAAGTCTAGTTACCATCCCAAACACACTTATAGGGGTTTGATTAAATCCCAGCTTGTCAGGTTCCGCAGGATCTGTACCTTTTCCGGGGATGTGGAGGCGGCTACGGACACTTTATTTAAGGCCCTGAGGCCCAGGGGTTATTCGAGGAGATTCCTTAGAAAAATTAAAGCAGAAGTTAGGCAATCCTTTCAGAATGATCACATAGGAAGGGAAGCTGAAAATAGGATACCTCTGGTGGTAACATATTCCCGATCCCTGGGCCATTTGGGCCGTCAGCTAAGGTCCCACTTTCAGGAGGCACAGCAGACACAGACAGAGTTGACAAATTATAGAATTACAATGGCATACAGGAGAAATAAAAACCTTAAAGATATATTAGTTAGAGCAAAACTCACCTCTAAGAAATCCAAACAAGGTTTACATAACTATGTCCATAAACTGAATTTTGTATCAAATAATGTGACTGGGGTGGGTAGATTAACATCGAGTGAAATTGAACTTAAAACTTCCAACATCGTTTATGCCATTCAATGCACAGAGTGTAAAAAACTATATATAGGAGAAACTAAAAATACAATGGAGTGTAGACTAAAACAACATCTTTATTATATGAGGAGAGGTAATAAAACTACAGTCTTATATGAACATTTTAAACAACATTCAATGGATCATTTACGTATAACGGGGCTTGAACACGATGTCACATGGTCACAGTGTCAGAGACAAGCGGCTGAGAGAAAGTGGATAAAGGTTCTTAAAACCATTGATCCAAGTGGTCTTAATGAAAAGTTTTAGTCGTAATGAGTCAAGAGTGTGTTTTTAAAGCATTCAGAATGCGGTTTGTAACTTACCTTTTCATTGTTTTTTGAATTTAATATCAATCAGCCGTATCCAGGAGAGAGAGGGTATTTAATTTTTTTTAAAAAGACACGCAGGAGCACCGTCGGGGAGATGTCGCCCCCTGCGGGCAAACCTCTGCTAAAACACTAAGAGCAGTTAGAGAGAGAGGAGGAGAATTTCAAAGTAAAAGCATGTTAGAGCAAATGGTTTATTGTTTTATAAAAAAATATGTTATCTTTGATTTATCCAAATACAAAATAGTACTTATGAACTAACCAATTAATATACAACTTGAGAAATATAATACAAAATAGTATTTATGAATTAATCAATTAATATATAACTTGAGAAATGTATATAGAAGTAAGTATATTTATTTACACACAGATTAGGATATACAGCATTGATAAGAAAAAGAAGGGGACAACCGACACTCACACATACAGCGGGAATCGTATCACGTGTGGATTTGTTGTGTATTTTGTTAAGCACTTACTGTAAAAAGCACTTAATTTTTTCCCCCCCTCCCCTCTTTTTTTCTTTTTGTTTGCACTAATAATGATTTGTAAACCATTTTATTTTTATTATTTTATTACCTCTTGTTCCAGGCTGTACTAGTGTCAGTGTCGGTTGCCCCCTACACATAAAAAAGTCTTTTAAATACATGCTTGTCAATGGTCTTTACATCATTGTATTAATATGATAATCCCCTCCCCTGCCCCCTTCCCTAACCCCAATGTCAGTAACCCTGGGATTTCAAACCCTTTCTTCTTTTTATTCTTTTAAACCTATTCCTTATTATATTAAAATATCCCCCTCATCTGCCCCTTTCCCTAACCCCAATTTTAGTAACCCTAGTATTTCCAAAACCCAGGTTTTTTCTTTCCTTTCTTAATTGTCTTTGTTCATTTTACATATTTATTATTATAAACCTTAATTCTCCTTTCCACTTTTTATTCTGAACCCAATTCTAAAATGTGTATTATTGGCAATTCCGTTTTCTGTGTTTCTCTGTTAAAAACCTTTTTTTATTTAAATAACATCCTCTCCTGATTTTAGATTGTTTTTTCATTTTTTATTACACACATTGAAAGAACTTTATAACTTTAGACTGAACTACCTTTGACACATTATTTTAATTTTCCCAGAGTGAATGTTTTTAAGTATACCTGTGCCAGTGCTGCCTGAAAAGGCCTTCATTCCCCTAACCTAACTTCTGAACTAACGACAATAATGTCTGATCTCGCACCTCAGATGCAGCCCGCTAAAGTAACATTACTCCCATTAAACACGAGTGAAGGGAACGAGGGAGATAAACTTCCTATTAAGACCAATTTAGTTCCGCTTCAAACACAAAATGACGATGTGGAGACTGACACTTTGGATGGGACACCGCAGGAGCCACTTCTCGGACCCCAAGGGGTGGAGAAGGACAACACTACCGGGCGTGGCTCCTTGCGATCTCCCACTCTGGGTGCTGAGTTACACAATAACAACGTAAATAATAACGAGAATGAAGGTGAGAACGTAGAAGAGATAGCTCCTCAATCAGAGGAGCAGCCGACCGATGATCTAGATGATAGTTTTCCGGCCGGGCATGCGCCATCGCGAGGATTTAGTCCACCTCTTTATTCGGACGACACGGGGGATTCGGGGCAATCACATCCATCTCGAGAACACTCTCCATTATCTAATATAATAGATCTATACAAAAAATCAAAATCTTTTTCTTCTCCTGATGGTAACACTGTCCCTTTAAATACCGGTATACCGATGGAGCATAGTTCTCCTCAACCACAGCCCGATACCGCTAGCATAGTGGTTGACGAGGCCGGTATCTTTAGAACAGAAACCCCCACTCCGACTGGAGCTGAGGGAGGACTTACACCAATTTCCAGACCGCCGTCGACACCAAAATCTACTAGCAAACCCACCAGGCACGTTAACACCAATAAGAAATTGTCAGATTGGAGTCTTACGATAAGGAAAAAATTCGTAATAATAGGAGATTCAAACATTGCCAGAATCCCTGCTTATGACGTTCAAGACTTACAAATTGATAGTTTCCCTGGTGCCAAATTCCAACACGCTAGTCACCTTTTGGAAAGAGCAGTGATTGCGGTAAAACCCGAAAAGCTTGTGGTGGCGTTTGGTGTAAATAATAGAACGCAAAGATACAGACTGACGGTCACGAAGGAGATTGAAAAAGTGGTTAGCATAGTGAAAAAACGCCTACCTAACACTGAATTGTATATACCTATGCTTAACTTCTCCAGATCCTTGCCTATTGAGGAGCAATCTTTCTTGGAACAGCTGAATACTTACATCCGCAGTAACACCACCTTTATTCCTCCTTTGTCCCACACACATTTTGCAGTAGACACTGACCATATACACTGGAGGCCCGCTACGGCTAGAGCTATGCTAACACATTGGGCGCAACATTTAAACTTGCTCCGTTAGTAACCCAAAAATTTGGTGAACATAGCTTAATAGTCAATCTTTCCAATTCGTTTGTACTCACTAAAACACAAGAGGATGTCCTCTCTAAAGGCCTATCTTTCATTCCCACTCCTTTGAGTTTTAAGACACAGAAAATTGAGCTCCAAAAAGACTTGCAAAAATATCATAGAAGACTCAAGCTAGAGGCCTTTTTCGAAGGCAAACAAGGCCGTAAACGCAAATTACCTTTCACTTATGGCTCCGATTGGACGCCTGCGTTATCTAGTTTACCTAAACACATAAGCTCCATAATCAGAGCTGATTACCATGCATTCAAACACCTCAATTGGTCTATTAAACCACGACCAAATTTATCTGTGAATGAAGAGACAGCCGTTAGAGAGTTACAGAAAAACAGACGAATTGTGATCAAACCAGCCGATAAGGGCAACGCAGTTGTTATTATGGATCGAGACCAATACCTGTGGGAGGGTCAGAGACAATTAGCAGTGGCCGAACACTATAAAAGTCTTGAAAAACCTATTTATTTGGACACCATGACGGAAGTAAGAGGTATTTTAGAGGAAATGTATGAGAAAAACATCTTGAAAGACAAACAAAAAGAATATCTATTGGGCCCTTCTATTCCTAGAGCTAGGAGATTCTATTTACTGCCAAAAATACACAAAGAACCAGAGAAATGGAGTGTCCCTTTTAAAATACCTCCAGGACGCCCCATAGTCTCAGACTGTAACAGTGAGACTTATTACACGGCAGAATATATTGAATATTTCCTAGGCCCAATTTCACAGAAACATCCCAGCTACCTGAAGGATACGTATGATTTCATTTCCAAAGTTAAAGATATTGATATCCCTAATGATGCCTTTCTTTTCACCATTGACATTGACAGCCTTTACACTAACATTGAAACAGCAGCAGGTATCGAAGCAGTAAGAAAGTGCATGGAGAAATATCCTGACTCTAAAAGACCAGATGAGTATATTTTAAAATTATTGGATATCAATTTAAACAAAAATGATTTTGAATTTGACTCTAAATTTTACCTACAGATTAAGGGAACAGCTATGGGAAAGAAATTTGCACCCTCATACGCAAACATTTTTATGGCAGCCTGGGAGGAGTCTGCTCTCTCTTCCTTTCCTCTAAAACCACACGCTTACTTCCGTTTCCTAGATGACATATGGGGAATCTGGACCCACTCCAGAGAGAGTTTTTCTGATTTCACAGAACACCTTAACAACCATCAGAGCTCTATTAAGATCAAATTCACAATCAGCAACACTGAGGTGAATTTCCTAGATGTGGTATCGTACAAAGGTACAGCCTTTAACATCACTAACAGATTAGACTTCAAAGTATACTTTAAAGACACAGACACACACTGTCTGTTACACAAATCTAGCTTTCACCCCAAACACACCTTTAGGGGTATAATCAAATCACAACTACTCAGATTTCATAGGATATGCACAGAGAAATCTCAATTTGACATAGCTACTAAAACACTCTTTGCAGCTTTGAGACAGAGAAATTACTCTAGATCCTTTCTGAGAAGTATACACAAGTCTTTTCTTAAACCCAAAAAGGCCACGGTAACTGATAACCCACCTAGGACTAAGATTATACCCATGGTCTCTAGATTTTGTAATCAAAGTATCCAACTTAATAAGAGTATTAAGGAAAACTTTTTCAAATTTACAGATTCCACTAATTGCTTACAGAAACATAAACCTATTGCTGCCCATTGCAGAAATAAAAATCTTCTTGACAAATTAGTTCATAGTAAGGTGTCTAAACCCTTAACTAAAAGCAAAGCTGGAACCTGTAAATATTACACTTATAAGCGTTGGGTACGTAATAGGTTTACACAACAAATTTTTGAGCTAAAACAGTCTCTGTCCTCCCACTCGGCTAATTGTGTGTATCTGATTTTCTGTAATAAGTGTCAAAAGCAGTATGTTGGACAAACCAAAAATCAAATCAACACTAGAGTTTATCAACATGTACACAATATCATCCACAAAATTGATAAACGCAGACACTTAGTACAACATTTCCTAAAACATGGACTTAAAGAACTCAAAGTGACAGGCTTGCAATCAGATCCACGCTGGTCTCTTAGGGACAGATTGAAAACAGAGAGTTTGTGGATTAAAAAACTGAACACAGAATTTCCTAGAGGTCTCAATGAGGCCTAGTTTTTGAGCTAACTCGCTATGCTTTCCTTTTAGGCCCACTGTCTTCTTTACAACAGACACGCCATGCAGAGGTCTCCCTTTATATATTATATATTATTTGCTGAAAGATGCACCATTATGAAAAATCTGACTAATGATTTGTATATGTTTTTAACACACATTTTTTCTCTGTATGCTTTCAGAGACGGGGGAGACCATACCAATTTACACACGGATAACCTCACTGATTGACCTTGAATAAGGCCCATACCCCAATCACAAGGGTCGATGCACCACACCTTCTGTGCCTAAACCCAATCCAGGTCACACATATTGTGTTTTCTCAACACTACAGCCTCCTTAACTTCTAGAACACCACACCTACCCTTTCTCAAACCCCAACATCACAGGGGCCTGGGCACTAACCCCAATTACACCACCCCTATGGGAGTTTTTACACTAATTCATTAGAACCCCAAACCCCTCCCTTTTCTAACCCCAACATCACAGGAGTCTGGGCACTAACCCCAATTACACCACCCCTATGAGAGTCTTTACACCAAGTTCATTAGAACCCTGAACCTCTCCCTTTTCTAACCCCAACATCACAGGGGCCTGAACGTTTAACCCAAGTGCACCAGCCCTCTCTATATATATCAAACACTATATGAATACAACCCTTATGGTGTGATACACTGTGTCTGACATACACTATACACCTAAAATCCATAGCATTAGAGATTAGAACCCCATATACTGATTTTAACACACTTTGTATCTGGGGCACCATTGACTTATACTGGGATGCAGTACTCCTTTAAAAATTCATTTTGACATTATATTTCCTTTACACAATAAAAGATCATCTGAACACACTGAATAAAATAAAAATTCCCTTCTTCAGACACATAATCTAAACACAGAGGTCCTGGAGGCTGTTCTAGGTACACAGTGGTGGATTGGTCATGGTCTCTCACTCTCTCCACGTACAGATTACACCAAAGGATGGACTTTCTTCTTTCTTCTTTCTTATTGCCCATTCAGAGATCTGTTGATGTGTGAATATTACATAATTTTGTATGATGGGGAGCGGGGGGCTTTTCTGGTTCCTGGGGTGTCCATTGGATTGTCTGGAGTGGTCAGAGCTTGATGGCCCATGCACAACCGGGTCTGGACTTGTCTGGGCTCTGGACTAACCTAACTCCTAACCTAACCCTAACTTCTGAACTAACGACAATAATGTCTGATCTCGCACCTCAGATGCAGCCCGCTAAAGTAACATTACTCCCATTAAACACGAGTGAAGGGAACGAGGGAGATAAACTTCCTATTAAGACCAATTTAGTTCCGCTTCAAACACAAAATGACGATGTGGAGACTGACACTTTGGATGGGACACCGCAGGAGCCACTTCTCGGACCCCAAGGGGTGGAGAAGGACAACACTACCGGGCGTGGCTCCTTGCGATCTCCCACTCTGGGTGCTGAGTTACACAATAACAACGTAAATAATAACGAGAATGAAGGTGAGAACGTAGAAGAGATAGCTCCTCAATCAGAGGAGCAGCCGACCGATGATCTAGATGATAGTTTTCCGGCCGGGCATGCGCCATCGCGAGGATTTAGTCCACCTCTTTATTCGGACGACACGGGGGATTCGGGGCAATCACATCCATCTCGAGAACACTCTCCATTATCTAATATAATAGATCTATACAAAAAATCTAAATCTTTTTCTTCTCCTGATGGTAACACTGTCCCTTTAAATACCGGTATACCGATGGAGCATAGTTCTCCTCAACCACAGCCCGATACCGCTAGCATAGTGGTTGACGAGGCCGGTATCTTTAGAACAGAAACCCCCACTCCGACTGGAGCTGAGGGAGGACTTACACCAATTTCCAGACCGCCGTCGACACCAAAATCTACTAGCAAACCCACCAGGCACGTTAACACCAATAAGAAATTGTCAGATTGGAGTCTTACGATAAGGAAAAAATTCGTAATAATAGGAGATTCAAACATTGCCAGAATCCCTGCTTATGACGTTCAAGACTTACAAATTGATAGTTTCCCTGGTGCCAAATTCCAACACGCTAGTCACCTTTTGGAAAGAGCAGTGATTGCGGTAAAACCCGAAAAGCTTGTGGTGGCGTTTGGTGTAAATAATAGAACGCAAAGATACAGACTGACGGTCACGAAGGAGATTGAAAAAGTGGTTAGCATAGTGAAAAAACGCCTACCTAACACTGAATTGTATATACCTATGCTTAACTTCTCCAGATCCTTGCCTATTGAGGAGCAATCTTTCTTGGAACAGCTGAATACTTACATCCGCAGTAACACCACCTTTATTCCTCCTTTGTCCCACACACATTTTGCAGTAGACACTGACCATATACACTGGAGGCCCGCTACGGCTAGAGCTATGCTAACACATTGGGCGCAACATTTAAACTTGCTCCGTTAGTAACCCAAAAATTTGGTGAACATAGCTTAATAGTCAATCTTTCCAATTCGTTTGTACTCACTAAAACACAAGAGGATGTCCTCTCTAAAGGCCTATCTTTCATTCCCACTCCTTTGAGTTTTAAGACACAGAAAATTGAGCTCCAAAAAGACTTGCAAAAATATCATAGAAGACTCAAGCTAGAGGCCTTTTTCGAAGGCAAACAAGGCCGTAAACGCAAATTACCTTTCACTTATGGCTCCGATTGGACGCCTGCGTTATCTAGTTTACCTAAACACATAAGCTCCATAATCAGAGCTGATTACCATGCATTCAAACACCTCAATTGGTCTATTAAACCACGACCAAATTTATCTGTGAATGAAGAGACAGCCGTTAGAGAGTTACAGAAAAACAGACGAATTGTGATCAAACCAGCCGATAAGGGCAACGCAGTTGTTATTATGGATCGAGACCAATACCTGTGGGAGGGTCAGAGACAATTAGCAGTGGCCGAACACTATAAAAGTCTTGAAAAACCTATTTATTTGGACACCATGACGGAAGTAAGAGGTATTTTAGAGGAAATGTATGAGAAAAACATCTTGAAAGACAAACAAAAAGAATATCTATTGGGCCCTTCTATTCCTAGAGCTAGGAGATTCTATTTACTGCCAAAAATACACAAAGAACCAGAGAAATGGAGTGTCCCTTTTAAAATACCTCCAGGACGCCCCATAGTCTCAGACTGTAACAGTGAGACTTATTACACGGCAGAATATATTGAATATTTCCTAGGCCCAATTTCACAGAAACATCCCAGCTACCTGAAGGATACGTATGATTTCATTTCCAAAGTTAAAGATATTGATATCCCTAATGATGCCTTTCTTTTCACCATTGACATTGACAGCCTTTACACTAACATTGAAACAGCAGCAGGTATCGAAGCAGTAAGAAAGTGCATGGAGAAATATCCTGACTCTAAAAGACCAGATGAGTATATTTTAAAATTATTGGATATCAATTTAAACAAAAATGATTTTGAATTTGACTCTAAATTTTACCTACAGATTAAGGGAACAGCTATGGGAAAGAAATTTGCACCCTCATACGCAAACATTTTTATGGCAGCCTGGGAGGAGTCTGCTCTCTCTTCCTTTCCTCTAAAACCACACGCTTACTTCCGTTTCCTAGATGACATATGGGGAATCTGGACCCACTCCAGAGAGAGTTTTTCTGATTTCACAGAACACCTTAACAACCATCAGAGCTCTATTAAGATCAAATTCACAATCAGCAACACTGAGGTGAATTTCCTAGATGTGGTATCGTACAAAGGTACAGCCTTTAACATCACTAACAGATTAGACTTCAAAGTATACTTTAAAGACACAGACACACACTGTCTGTTACACAAATCTAGCTTTCACCCCAAACACACCTTTAGGGGTATAATCAAATCACAACTACTCAGATTTCATAGGATATGCACAGAGAAATCTCAATTTGACATAGCTACTAAAACACTCTTTGCAGCTTTGAGACAGAGAAATTACTCTAGATCCTTTCTGAGAAGTATACACAAGTCTTTTCTTAAACCCAAAAAGGCCACGGTAACTGATAACCCACCTAGGACTAAGATTATACCCATGGTCTCTAGATTTTGTAATCAAAGTATCCAACTTAATAAGAGTATTAAGGAAAACTTTTTCAAATTTACAGATTCCACTAATTGCTTACAGAAACATAAACCTATTGCTGCCCATTGCAGAAATAAAAATCTTCTTGACAAATTAGTTCATAGTAAGGTGTCTAAACCCTTAACTAAAAGCAAAGCTGGAACCTGTAAATATTACACTTATAAGCGTTGGGTACGTAATAGGTTTACACAACAAATTTTTGAGCTAAAACAGTCTCTGTCCTCCCACTCGGCTAATTGTGTGTATCTGATTTTCTGTAATAAGTGTCAAAAGCAGTATGTTGGACAAACCAAAAATCAAATCAACACTAGAGTTTATCAACATGTACACAATATCATCCACAAAATTGATAAACGCAGACACTTAGTACAACATTTCCTAAAACATGGACTTAAAGAACTCAAAGTGACAGGCTTGCAATCAGATCCACGCTGGTCTCTTAGGGACAGATTGAAAACAGAGAGTTTGTGGATTAAAAAACTGAACACAGAATTTCCTAGAGGTCTCAATGAGGCCTAGTTTTTGAGCTAACTCGCTATGCTTTCCTTTTAGGCCCACTGTCTTCTTTACAACAGACACGCCATGCAGAGGTCTCCCTTTATATATTATATATTATTTGCTGAAAGATGCACCATTATGAAAAATCTGACTAATGATTTGTATATGTTTTTAACACACATTTTTTCTCTGTATGCTTTCAGAGACGGGGGAGACCATACCAATTTACACACGGATAACCTCACTGATTGACCTTGAATAAGGCCCATACCCCAATCACAAGGGTCGATGCACCACACCTTCTGTGCCTAAACCCAATCCAGGTCACACATATTGTGTTTTCTCAACACTACAGCCTCCTTAACTTCTAGAACACCACACCTACCCTTTCTCAAACCCCAACATCACAGGGGCCTGGGCACTAACCCCAATTACACCACCCCTATGGGAGTTTTTACACTAATTCATTAGAACCCCAAACCCCTCCCTTTTCTAACCCCAACATCACAGGAGTCTGGGCACTAACCCCAATTACACCACCCCTATGAGAGTCTTTACACCAAGTTCATTAGAACCCTGAACCTCTCCCTTTTCTAACCCCAACATCACAGGGGCCTGAACGTTTAACCCAAGTGCACCAGCCCTCTCTATATATATCAAACACTATATGAATACAACCCTTATGGTGTGATACACTGTGTCTGACATACACTATACACCTAAAATCCATAGCATTAGAGATTAGAACCCCATATACTGATTTTAACACACTTTGTATCTGGGGCACCATTGACTTATACTGGGATGCAGTACTCCTTTAAAAATTCATTTTGACATTATATTTCCTTTACACAATAAAAGATCATCTGAACACACTGAATAAAATAAAAATTCCCTTCTTCAGACACATAATCTAAACACAGAGGTCCTGGAGGCTGTTCTAGGTACACAGTGGTGGATTGGTCATGGTCTCTCACTCTCTCCACGTACAGATTACACCAAAGGATGGACTTTCTTCTTTCTTCTTTCTTATTGCCCATTCAGAGATCTGTTGATGTGTGAATATTACATAATTTTGTATGATGGGGAGCGGGGGGCTTTTCTGGTTCCTGGGGTGTCCATTGGATTGTCTGGAGTGGTCAGAGCTTGATGGCCCATGCACAACCGGGTCTGGACTTGTCTGGGCTCTGGACTAACCTAACTCCTAACCTAACCCTAACGTTGCTCAACACGAAGAATGACATGGAGCACTCGTTTTAGAACTGGTTTCCACTGAAAAAGAGACATTAAAGACCCACCTAAAAATCTCCTATCGGCCCAAAATAGGGAAAGTAAGTATAGGATGGATTTTTAAGGGAGATCTCACGTCTAAAATAGGATGGAGGCACACTTTGGGACGGTGTGTTATGGTCTTATGTCAGGAACACAGTGTAGAAAACCGTTCTGGTATTAGTCTCTGTCATTGGACGATGTTGAATGTCCTTCTGAAAATTTTGGAATAGTGTTGGGCCCAATTTGAGTCAGTCTCCACAAGAAGAACGGTGTTGAGTCCTCTTTAATAATTCCAAAAATCAAGCCTCGCCTGAAGAAGACACGAAAAGCTGTCGAAACGTCGCGTGATACAGGCTTACAGACCAAGTCTTCTCTCGAACACCAGCATAACATCATCTGGAAACCTTTATTGTGGATGGTGATTGAAGTAGATCCATTTAGATCCTCTCACCTGAACACAGACCCTAACCCCAACGTCACAAAACCTGCAAAAAGCAGCCCTAAGCTCACTAACCACCAAGGTGGATTTATTTTCCAAAAAGTAGGATATTGTGAGTGCTTGTGCATACTATTTTGGGCTGTTGGTGTGATAATGGGAACTTACCTGAGGCGGCCAGTTGAACGATGGCCAGTGCTTCCAAGTTGGACCTTGGGTCTGGCTTTGGCCTAACTCTAACCTAACCTAACCCTAACCTAACCCTAACCCTAAGTGATGAGAGCACAATATTATACTTACCAAATTTAGTTTAATATTTTTTACACCCTATTTAAGTGTTGATGAGCTCTCCACACGAGAGGTACCGACTTTAGCCTCGCCTGAAGAAGACACAAAAATGTCGAAACGTCGCGAAATGGGCATACATACAGATGGACTAACCCAACACAAACTCTAACCCCAACACCACGAAACCTAGAAGGCTCAACCCTGAGCTCACTAAATATTCATGTGAGTGCTTGTGTACTATTGGTATGATGACGGATACTTACCTGAGGTGGCCAGTTGAGCGATGGCCAGTACACAACCAGGTCAGATTGTCTGGCTTTGGCCTAATCTCTTTCCTAACCCAGTCAGTGCCTCGTTCTCTGGGCCTTGAAAAGTGTGGTTTTTGTCATTGTGCTGGTAGTATTATGAGTAAAGCAACCATTTGCTTCTCAGAGTGTATTTTGGTGTTATAAAAGAGTTAAAGGGGTAGTTAAAAATTCAAAAGGGTGTTAATTCGTCAAGTCCTCATCAAAGAAGTGATGAGAGCACAATATTATACTTACCAAATTTAGTTTAATATTTTTTACACCCTATTTAAGTGTTGATGAGCTCTCCACACGAGAGGTACCGACTTTAGCCTCGCCTGAAGAAGACACAAAAATGTCGAAACGTCGCGAAATGGGCATACATACAGATGGACTAACCCAACACAAACTCTAACCCCAACACCACGAAACCTAGAAGGCTCAACCCTGAGCTCACTAAATATTCATGTGAGTGCTTGTGTACTATTGGTATGATGACGGATACTTACCTGAGGTGGCCAGTTGAGCGATGGCCAGTGCACAACCAGGTCAGATTGTCTGGCTTTGGCCTAATCTCTTTCCTAACCCAGTCAGTGCCTCGTTCTCTGGGCCTTGAAAAGTGTGGTTTTTGTCATTGTGCTGGTAGTATTATGAGTAAAGCAACCATTTGCTTCTCAGAGTGTATTTTGGTGTTATAAAAGAGTTAAAGGGGTAGTTAAAAATTCAAAAGGGTGTTAATTCGTCAAGTCCTCATCAAAGAAGTGATGAGAGCACAATATTATACTTACCAAATTTAGTTTAATATTTTTTACACCCTATTTAAGTGTTGATGAGCTCTCCACACGAGAGGTACCGACTTTAGCCTCGCCTGAAGAAGACACAAAAATGTCGAAACGTCGCGAAATGGGCATACATACAGATGGACTAACCCAACACAAACTCTAACCCCAACACCACGAAACCTAGAAGGCTCAACCCTGAGCTCACTAAATATTCATGTGAGTGCTTGTGTACTATTGGTATGATGACGGATACTTACCTGAGGTGGCCAGTTGAGCGATGGCCAGTACACAACCAGGTCAGATTGTCTGGCTTTGGCCTAATCTCTTTCCTAACCCAGTCAGTGCCTCGTTCTCTGGGCCTTGAAAAGTGTGGTTTTTGTCATTGTGCTGGTAGTATTATGAGTAAAGCAACCATTTGCTTCTCAGAGTGTATTTTGGTGTTATAAAAGAGTTAAAGGGGTAGTTAAAAATTCAAAAGGGTGTTAATTCGTCAAGTCCTCATCAAAGAAGTGATGAGAGCACAATATTATACTTACCAAATTTAGTTTAATATTTTTTACACCCTATTTAAGTGTTGATGAGCTCTCCACACGAGAGGTACCGACTTTAGCCTCGCCTGAAGAAGACACAAAAATGTCGAAACGTCGCGAAATGGGCATACATACAGATGGACTAACCCAACACAAACTCTAACCCCAACACCACGAAACCTAGAAGGCTCAACCCTGAGCTCACTAAATATTCATGTGAGTGCTTGTGTACTATTGGTATGATGACGGATACTTACCTGAGGTGGCCAGTTGAGCGATGGCCAGTACACAACCAGGTCAGATTGTCTGGCTTTGGCCTAATCTCTTTCCTAACCCAGTCAGTGCCTCGTTCTCTGGGCCTTGAAAAGTGTGGTTTTTGTCATTGTGCTGGTAGTATTATGAGTAAAGCAACCATTTGCTTCTCAGAGTGTATTTTGGTGTTATAAAAGAGTTAAAGGGGTAGTTAAAAATTCAAAAGGGTGTTAATTCGTCAAGTCCTCATCAAAGAAGTGATGAGAGCACAATATTATACTTACCAAATTTAGTTTAATATTTTTTACACCCTATTTAAGTGTTGATGAGCTCTCCACACGAGAGGTACCGACTTTAGCCTCGCCTGAAGAAGACACAAAAATGTCGAAACGTCGCGAAATGGGCATACATACAGATGGACTAACCCAACACAAACTCTAACCCCAACACCACGAAACCTAGAAGGCTCAACCCTGAGCTCACTAAATATTCATGTGAGTGCTTGTGTACTATTGGTATGATGACGGATACTTACCTGAGGTGGCCAGTTGAGCGATGGCCAGTACACAACCAGGTCAGATTGTCTGGCTTTGGCCTAATCTCTTTCCTAACCCAGTCAGTGCCTCGTTCTCTGGGCCTTGAAAAGTGTGGTTTTTGTCATTGTGCTGGTAGTATTATGAGTAAAGCAACCATTTGCTTCTCAGAGTGTATTTTGGTGTTATAAAAGAGTTAAAGGGGTAGTTAAAAATTCAAAAGGGTGTTAATTCGTCAAGTCCTCATCAAAGAAGTGATGAGAGCACAATATTATACTTACCAAATTTAGTTTAATATTTTTTACACCCTATTTAAGTGTTGATGAGCTCTCCACACGAGAGGTACCGACTTTAGCCTCGCCTGAAGAAGACACAAAAATGTCGAAACGTCGCGAAATGGGCATACATACAGATGGACTAACCCAACACAAACTCTAACCCCAACACCACGAAACCTAGAAGGCTCAACCCTGAGCTCACTAAATATTCATGTGAGTGCTTGTGTACTATTGGTATGATGACGGATACTTACCTGAGGTGGCCAGTTGAGCGATGGCCAGTACACAACCAGGTCAGATTGTCTGGCTTTGGCCTAATCTCTTTCCTAACCCAGTCAGTGCCTCGTTCTCTGGGCCTTGAAAAGTGTGGTTTTTGTCATTGTGCTGGTAGTATTATGAGTAAAGCAACCATTTGCTTCTCAGAGTGTATTTTGGTGTTATAAAAGAGTTTAAGGGGTAGTTAAAAATTCAAAAGGGTGTTAATTCGTCAAGTCCTCATCAAAGAAGTGATGAGAGCACAATATTATACTTACCAAATTTAGTTTAATATTTTTTACACCCTATTTAAGTGTTGATGAGCTCTCCACACGAGAGGTACCGACTTTAGCCTCGCCTGAAGAAGACACAAAAATGTCGAAACGTCGCGAAATGGGCATACATACAGATGGACTAACCCAACACAAACTCTAACCCCAACACCACGAAACCTAGAAGGCTCAACCCTGAGCTCACTAAATATTCATGTGAGTGCTTGTGTACTATTGGTATGATGACGGATACTTACCTGAGGTGGCCAGTTGAGCGATGGCCAGTACACAACCAGGTCAGATTGTCTGGCTTTGGCCTAATCTCTTTCCTAACCCTAACCCTAACCGCATAGAAATGACCGAACAGAATTTTGATATTTATCTTTGTTTAAAAGTAATAAATGCGCAAACTTAACGAGGTTGACGCAAAAATGGTTCTGAAGCTGTAGCTCGGTCATTCTTTGATCAATTGAAATGAAATTTGGTACACTTCATGTTGACCATGAACTTGGGGTTCATGCCAAATTTGGTGACAGCGCCACCTATGGGTCATGAGATAGGAAAATAGGCTATTTTTGCCCATAACTTCTGAATCGTTTGTCAGAAAATTATGATCTTGATGTCTACGGATTCCTTACCTCATGCCGCATCTGTCGATGTGTATTATGCCGGGTTTGACCGAACCGCCTGTCCGCCATTTTGAAATTTGTCATAAATTGTTATAACTTTTGAAGTATTGGATATATTGGCGCAAAAATCGGTAGGAAGCTTCGGCATGATGTCCTGATTGTATCTGGGAAGTCAGAATACAGCGCCACCTAGGGGTTATAAACTATAACAGTTCTTATAGAACTGCTCATAACTTCTGAATACTTTGTCGGATATTAATTTTCTTTGTGAAATTGTATTCACTGGTTTATGCCGATTGCAACGATATCTCGTTTGTCATTTTCCATCATTCTGTTCATGTGTTATTGTAAGGCATATGGTAAATGATTTTTTCGCTACTCCTTTTACAAATTTTGTTTATTTTATGCCAGGTTCTGCTCGTATAATGTTTGGAGCAATCCGCACAGAAATGACTGAACAGATTTTTCTTGCACCTAGGAATTTTTTTGAGAAAAACCTCTGTAAAGTTGATCGTCCCTGTGATGTTGTCTATTTGTCATAGTTAATTACTTTATATTACATTTTATAGCGTTACTCTACGGAATGTTCTTCTTGTCTTCAATCTCATTTGAGCTTTTTGATTCTCATATACATTGTATTTCTGTGATTTCTGCTCTGCGGTGTCATTTCTACATCTTTGGTGATTGGCATATGTCAATGCTTGCATTTCTGTAATCTCTTTCCTGCTGCCCCTTGAGCTGTGTCTGCTGAGTGGCGCATCCACTAAGTCGTATGCATAGAGATCCTGAGTTCATGGGTTCGAATCCCACCTGAGGCAGGTGTTAATTTCTTCTATTAAAGTTTTGTTCTTTCCCACCTATTCTTCTTGACCTGTCTGTAGTTCACATATGTTCTATTTTTGCCATGTTTTCTGTTGCTGCTCTGCACTGCGGTGGTTCTGCTCTGTCATTGCAACGCTTTGGGTACTTGCTGCGCTTTGTGTTCTTGATGCACCTTGGGTGGTCAGTGAGCATTGGGTTATTGATACCTTCTATGTTGCTTGCTGTGCTTTGGGTGCTCATTGCGCTAAAGGTGCTTGGCCCCGAATCGCTGCTTGCAGCTATATTTATTATTATATTTCTTCTTCCCCAATGGGAGTCAATGGCAGCCCTATGAACCGTACATAGGAAAATGAAAAAAATTTGCCACACTTGTAGTGGTGGTCCTAAATAGTTATGTGACCAAATATGGGGTCTCTAGCATTAACTCTATAGCGCCACCAACACTTCAAAAATTCAATATTCAAATGGTTATAACTCTAGAATAATTTGATCAACAAAAATTCTACTTAGTACATCTGATTGCTCTCCTCACGCTCATTACAATGAACACCTTACATTAAGACTCCACCCATTACAGTAGCGGCCATTTTGAAAAGTACAGTATTTTGTTTTTTCGCTACTACTTTTGCAGCGTTCATTGCATTGTTACGCAATTTGGCACAGATAATCTTTGGACCGAGGTGCATAGAAATGACCGAACAGAATTTTGATTTTTATCTTTGTTCAAAAGTTATAAATGCGTACATTTATCGATGTCGACCCAAAATTCGTTCTGAGTCATTATCTCGGTCATTCTTTGATCAATTGAAATAAAACTTGGTACCCTTCATAAGGACCATGAACTGGGGTACCATGTCAAATTTGAGGACAGCGCCACCTATGGGTCATGAGATATGAAAAATGGCTATTTTTGCCCATAACTTTTGAAATGTTTGATAGAAAATTATGCTCTTGGTGTCTATGGATTCCTTGGCTCATGACAAATCTGTCGATATATATTATGCCAGAAATTACCAAACCGCCTGTCCACCATTTTGAATTTTGTCATATATTGTGATAACTATTATTCGATATAATGTATCGGCACAAAAATCGGTAGGGAGCATCGGTATGATGTCCTGAAGGTACCTGGGAAATCTGAAAACAGCGCCACCTAGGGTTTATAAACTATATAAAACAGCCTATAACTTCTAAAAACTTTGTCCGATATTCATTTTCTTTGTGAATTTTTATTCACTGGTTTCTGTCGATTGCAACGATATCTCATTTGTCAGTTTCCAACATTCTGTTAATATTTTATTACATAGCATATGTGAAGTAGTTTTTTCGCTACTACTTTTGCAAATTAAGTCTATTTTATGCCGGGCTCTGCTCACATAAACTTTAGAGCAATCCGCATAGAAATGACCAAACACATTTTTTATATTCTCTGCCATTCCCTAGAAATACCTCTCCAAAGTTGACTGTCCCTGTGACATTGTCTCTTTGTCATATTAAATTATTATGACTGTATTATAACATGTTGTACATTCCTATACAACATGTTTTTCTTGACTTAAACTTTAACTGTTCTCACTTAAACTATCTGATTATCATATAAATTGTAATTTTGTTATTTCTGCTCTGCAATGTCATGTCTGCATCTTCCTTGATTGTGCCATTTGAATGTTTGCAGCTCTGAAAACCTTGGCTAACTACACTGCCTGTGTAGCGCAGTCTACTAAACGCATGCATCAAAACTCAGAGGTTGAGGGTTCGAATCCCACCTGATGCATGTGTTATGTTTTACTAATAAGATTTTGTTTTGAGTTAATTCTCACCTATTATTCTTAACCAGTCTGTTTTCCATGTTCTGCACTGCTTGTCATAATTTGGTTGCCAATCGCCACCACCATTTCAAAAATGCAGTAGCAGCCATTTTGAAAAGTACAGTATTCAGTTATTTTGCTACTACTTTTGCAGTGTTTCTTGAATTGTTACACAATTTGGCTCAAATTTTCTTTGGACGGAGCCGCAGAGAAATGACCGAACAGAATTTTGATTTTTATCTTTGTTCAAAAGTTATAAATGCGTACATTTATCGATGTCGACCCAAAATTCGTTCTGAGTCATTATCTCGGTCATTCTTTGATCAATTGAAATGAAACTTGGTACCCTTCATAAGGACCATGAACTGGGGTACCATGCCAAATTTGAGGACAGCGCCACCTATGGGTCATGAGATATGAAAAATGGCTATTTTTGCCCATAACTATTGAAATGTTTGATAGAAAATTATGATCTTGGTGTCTATGGATTCCTTGGCTCATGACAAATCTGTCGATATATATTATGCCAAAAATTACCAAACCGCCTGTACACTATTTTGAATTTTGTTTTAAATTGGGATAACTATTATTCTATATAATGTATCGGCACAAAAATCGGTAGGAAGCATTGGTATGATGTCCTAAAGGTACCTGGGAAATCTGAAGACAGCGCCACCTAGGGTTCATAAACTATATAAAACAGCCCATAACTTCTGAAAACTTTGTCTGATATTCATTTTCTTTGTGAATTTTTATTCACTGGTTTATGTCGATTGCAACGATATCTCATTTGTCAGTTTTCAACATTCTGTTCATGTCTTATTTCATAGCATATGTGAAGTAGTTTTTTCGCTACTACTTTTGCAAATTAAGTCTTTTTTATGCCAGGCTCTGCTCACATAAACTTTGGAGCAATCCGCACAGAAATGACCAAACACATTTTTGATATTCTCTGCCATTCCCGAGAAATACCTGTCCAAAGTTGACTGTCCATGTGACATTGTCTCATTAAAATTATTATGACTGTATTATAACATGTTGTGCATTCCTATACAACATGTTTTTCTTGACTTAAACTTTAACTGTTCTCATTTAAACTATCTGATTCTCATATAAATTGTAATTTTGTTATTTCTGCTCTGCAATGTCATGTCTGCACCTTCCTTGATTGGGCCATTTGAATGTTTGCAGCTCTGAAAACCCTGGATAGCTACACTGCCTGTGTAGCGCAGTCTACTAAACGCATGCATCAAAACTCAGAGGTTGAGGGTTCGAATCCCGTCTGATGCATGTGTTATGTTTTTCTATTAATATTTGTTTTGAGTTTATTCTCACCTATTATTCTCAACCAGTCTGTTTTCCATGTTCTGCACGGCTTGCAGTAATTTGGTGGCCAAGCATTATCACCAGTTCAAATATGCAGTAGCGGCCATTTTGAAAAGTACAGTATTCGGTTTTTTTGCTACTACTTTTGCAGTGTTTGTTGAATTGTTACACAATTTGGCTCAGATTATCTTTGGACCGAGCCACATAGAAATGACCAAACATAATTTTGATATTTATCTTTGTTCAAAAGTAATACATTTGTCAACAGGAATAACTTTTAAACCATTTAATCAACTAAACTTCTATTGAGAATATTTGATGGGCTAATCTATGCCTTCCCAGTAGCTCAACCAAATGCGTGATGGGCATGAAATCCAGAGGTTGCGGGTTCAAATCCACCATACGGCGGCAATCAAAATGGTTGACAAATTTGTGTCATGTAGAGTCAAATGTTCGAACAGGTTTGACTACCTACAGGGGTTTTAAAAAATATTCTCTTCTTGAGAAAAATCTCTCCAAACTTGAACATACACATTGTCACTTCAGCAATCTAACTTAAGCAGCTGTCTGTATGTATGTCTCCCCTGTAGCTCAACCAGATGAGTGACAGGCATGACACCTGGAGATCATGGGTTCAAATCCTGGCTAGGGCAGCAATTGAAGTCTCTTACTTTAGAGTCAAAAGCTTCAATTCATTATTTGTATTTTACTTTATTATTTTAACAGGTATTATTTCGTTTGTGCTCTTTTGGTTTAAGTCTCATGTGTAACATGTATGATGCTTTAGTGGTTCAATTGTTTTCTAGGTCAGCATTGGACTGTAAGCATTTAATTAATTAAAAATTTATTTATGTCATTTTTTCCCATGAATGCGATCTTTCTGTAAGCGTTCACTGATGTCATGGCGTTGCCACATAAGTCTTGAAGTGTCTATCGAAGCGAGTCAGCACTCGCTTACGGCCACACCACCCTGAGCACGCCCGCTCTCGTCTGATCTCGGAAGCCAAGCAGGGTCGGGCCTGGTTAGTACTTGGATGGGAGACCGCCTGGGAATACCAGGTGCTGTAAGCATTTAATTAATTAATTATTTTTTTTATGTCATTTTTTCCCATGAATGCGTCCTTTCTGTAACCATTTACCGATGTCATTGCGTTGCCACATTAGCCTTGAAGTGTCTCTCGAATCGAGTCAGCACTCGTTTACGGCCACACCACCCTGAGCATGCCCGCTCTCGTCTGATCTCGGAAGCCAAGCAGGGTCGGGCCTGGTTAGTACTTGGATGGGAGACCGCCTGGGTATACCTGGTGCTGTAAGCATTTAATTAATTAATTATTTATGTCATTTTTCCCATGAATGCGTCCTTTCTGTAAGCGTTCTCCCATGGCATGGCGTTGCCACATTAGTTTTGAAGTGTCTCTCGAATCAAGTCAGCACTCGCTTACGGCCACACCACCCTGAGCAAGCCCGCTCTCGTCTGATCTCGGAAGCCAAGCAGGGTCGGGCCTGGTTAGTACTTGGATGGGAGACCGCCTGGGTATACCTGGTGCTGTAAGCATTTAATTAATTAATTATTTATGTCATTTTTCCCATGAATGCGTCCTTTCTGTAAGCGTTCTCCCATGGCATGGCGTTGCCACATTAGTTTTGAAGTGTCTCTCGAATCAAGTCCGCACTCGCTTACGGCCACACCACCCTGAGCACGCCCGCTCTCGTCTGATCTCGGAAGCCAAGCAGGGTCGGGCCTGGTTAGTACTTGGATGGGAGACCGCCTGGGAATACCTGGTGCTGTAAGCATTTAATTAATTAATTATTTATGTCATTTTTTCCCATGAATGCGTTCTTTCTGTAAGCGTTCACTGATGTCATGGCGTTGCCACATAAGTTTTGAAGTGTCTATCGAATCGAGTCGGCACTCGCTTACGGCCACACCACCCTGAGCACGCCCGCTCTCGTCTGATCTCGGAAGCCAAGCAGGGTCGGGCCTGGATAGTACTTGGATGGGAGACCGCCTGGGAATACCTGGTGCTGTAAGCATTTAATTAATTAATTATTTATGTCATTTTTTCCCATGAATGCGTTCTTTCTGTAAGCGTTCACTGATGTCATGGCGTTGCCACATAAGTCTTGAAGTGTCTATCGAGTCGGCACTCGCTTACGGCCACACCACCCTGAGCACGCCCGCTCTCGTCTGATCTCGGAAGCCAAGCAGGGTCGGGCCTCGTTAGTACTTGGATGGGAGACCGCCTGGGAATACCTGGTGCTGTAAGCATTTAATTAATTAATTATTTATGTCATTTTTTCCCATGAATGCGTTCTTTCTGTAAGCGTTCACTGATGTCATGGCGTTGCCACATAAGTCTTGAAGTGTCTATCGAATCGAGTCGGCACTCGCTTACGGCCACACCACCCTGAGCACGCCCGCTCTCGTCTGATCTCGGAAGCCAAGCAGGGTCGGGCCTGGTTAGTACTTGGATGGGAGACCGCCTGGGAGTACCAGGTGCTGTAAGCATTTAATTAATTAAAAATTTATTTATGTCATTTTTTCCCATGAATGCGATCTTTCTGTAAGCGTTCACTGATGTCATGGCGTTGCCACATAAGTCTTGAAGTGTCTATCGAAGCGAGTCAGCACTCGCTTACGGCCACACCACCCTGAGCACGCCCGCTCTCGTCTGATCTCGGAAGCCAAGCAGGGTCGGGCCTGGTTAGTACTTGGATGGGAGACCGCCTGGGAATAC